>NW_014031523.1:0-1140 GCF_001186125.1 Sphaeroforma arctica JP610
TGCGTATACAACGGTCCTAGTGTATGTATGTCCTGGTTCACTTTTAGGTATGTGTATACAACGGTCCTAGTGTATGGATGTCCTGGTTCACTTTTAGGCATTCCTATACAACGGTCCTATTGTATGTATGTCCTGGTTCACTTTTAGGCATGCATATACAACAGTCCAAGTGTATGTATGTCCCGGTTCACTTTGAGGCATGCGTATACAACGGTCCTAGTGCATATATGTCCCGGTGCATTGTTTACGGCTTGGAATATTCAATATATATCGTGTTGAGGTGCAGCACTCTGGGCGTTCTGGTAGTGTGTGGACACGGTTGCCTACACGTCGCAATCTGACGCTCTCGGACAGTACGAAGTCTAAATCAATAGGCATGTTTTTTTGTGTGTGTGCCCAGCGCATATCTACGTCTCAGTGCGCACTCGCTCTTGGTCGTGGGTTTTAGGGTTCTAGGGTTAAAAAATTGCCCCTAGGAACCGTTCGTATACAGGCCCGCCAATCTGAGCGTCCTGGGTACTTATGAGCAAGCTTGCCTACTCTTGAATTCCGTAAAGTCACTCCAAAATTTCTCTTATCACCATCCTATACCATTCTTATCGTACATACACCCATCAGGTATAGCACCGTACACTCTCACTGAACCTCTCATATCACCAACTGTTTATATTTCCTCATTCTATGTACATGTGTCAGATTCATATCGTATATACACCCGTCAGGCGCAATCCCTTCAAATCTCTCACAGCCTCACAAATCATCAACTGGGTTTATACAATGGACCGTATCTGTGTGCGAAAAAGTAGAATAGATATATTTACGTTGTAGATTTTGTACACAAGTACACATGTACTCATGTTCATATACACATGTACTTATGTACACATGTACGTTTATTTACGCTATCACATATCATGTCACATATCATGTCATTCCACAAATACCTACCAGGTACCATCACATCCCCGTCGCTCCGTAAGTTGAGATTGAATTGCTTCGCGAACGCGCAAAACTTGCGGGCCACCGTAATTGCATGTCCACAATTGAAGTACGTATTTCTGCACGGAAGAAACCCTTGGATGGCCAAAAATAGAGACAGGTATGAGCGTAAATATATGTATATGTATATGTATATGTATA
>NW_014031522.1:0-1140 GCF_001186125.1 Sphaeroforma arctica JP610
ACCTGATATTATGCTATCTTCTTAGTAGTGTTCCAACGCTTTTGCCTTTTTAATAAGGCAATATAGTGTGTCTCTCGCAAGCAAGGATATATAACGTTATAAATACGTTGTACCTTCTCTAACCATGGTATATCATGGTGGTTAGGCTCGTCCTTGTTAAAGGGTATTTGTAACTCACTATATCTGCTACGAAAATAGTGAGCGGGTGTTGTACCTGTACCCGGATCAGCACACTCGTTCATCTGTGTTTGTACCCACTTAAGGTGGCCCGGTTAATCATCTGCATCATCCGTTAATGCAGTACGTAAGAAGGACTTAAGTCTTCTATGGCGTGTTCCATTCGCGCCTTATGTTTGCGGTTTATATGGTACACCCCTTTTATGGCATATACCTGATACGAATACTAACGATTCCTTTACGTCATCGCATAACTCGCTACCGTTATCAGTACACATTATGCCCGGCCACCCGTGGTCAGCAAAGACTTGGCAACATAATTCTGCCATGGTTTGCGTATTCTTATCCTTTAATGAATAGAGCAAGTTATACCGTGACGCCACATCAAAGAAGTGGCATACGTAACGGTCACCTGTGTTCTCGGACGTAGACAGGTCAACCAGATCAATGATGACCCTGCGCCATGGAATATCTTCAGTCACACTCTTAAGCGGTGCGAACCCATAGCGCTTGATCTGATTGAGATAACAGTCTGTACATGACTGATATACTCTGTCAACTAAAGTTGCCAGCTTAGGGTGCGCGATCCCATTTCGCTTCGCATCTTTAAGTGCGTCTACTACGTTTTGGTGCTTCAGCGTATGGTTTTGCGTCAGCCAAGCACGAATGTTTTTATCATTCTGCTCCTCCATAATAAAGGTAGGGTGTTGAAAATACACTTGCGTGGTCTCTAAGTCTGTAGTGTTTCCAGACTCCTGTCCTGCTTTCGCATGAGTGTCATAAGTGCGCTCATGTGCGTTAGATACACCTGACTTATTAAATAGTCGCATTATATGTGTATACTCTTCAGGATTGTCTTACATTAATCCCTTAAGAAATAATGTTTGAAAGACCTCGGGCTTGGACTTTATGATATTAAACAGAGTCCTAGCTAGAGACTGACGCTTCTTAACAGTAATGTAG
>NW_014031521.1:0-1140 GCF_001186125.1 Sphaeroforma arctica JP610
GTGTGTGTGTCTGTGTCTGTGTGTGTGTGTCTGTGTGTCTGTGTCTGTGTGTCTGTGTGTCTGTGTCTGTGTCTGTGTGTGTCTATACTTTTATATATAGGTGGCTGAGCGGGTCTGTGCTCGTGTTTTTGTGTCTATGTGTGTGTGCATTCATACATTTGTATATATTTTTAGTTATCAACTTGCTTGTCACACCTTTCGTAATAGTCATGCTTTTTGAATATGCTTCCCCTCAGAACCCTAAACCCTACTCCCCTACCTACTTGGTTGTCTATATTGTGTATCTCAAGTTTTTGTATATATTCTAACATCACACAGCCAATACTTTATAATTGGCAGTTTTATAGTTTTGGGACTGAGTGACCTGATTATAAATTCCAAAAAAAAAAAGGCATACAACATCCCAAAACTCTCCCTAATCTATTGTCACAATCACCACTAACCTTAGTACGGAACCATTGCGGAGTTGTACCTACTCCTACCTACTCCTACCTACTCTTACCTACTCCTACCTACAATCCTATTCCAGGAACGGGCACTTTTGGGCGCGTGTGTCTGTGCACTACGCGGAGTCGGAGCAAGTATCTGGCCATGAAGATCTGCCGCAAAGTAGACATAGTGCGACTTAAACAAGTAGAACACATTCGCTCAGAGAGGGAGATCCTGGCTAGAGTGCAGCACCCCTTCATCATACACATGTACGTGATGCGTATGTTTACTACAGTAACCGTTGGTTATACCTATGTACGTGATGTATGTGTTTACTATAGTAGCCCTTTATCATACACATGTACGTGATGCGTATGCTTACTACAACAGCCGTTTTGTTATACCCATGTATGTGATGGATGGGTTTATTATAGCAGCCCTTTATCATACATATGTACATACTGTATGTGTTTACTACAACACCCCTTTATCATACAAATGTACATGCTGAATTTGTTTACTACAACACCCCTCTATCATACATATGTACATGCTGTATTTGTTTACTACAACACCCCTCTATCATACATATGTACGTGCTGTATTTGTTTACTACTACACCCCTTTATCATACATATGTACATACTGTATGTGTTTACTACAACACCCCTTAATCATACATATGTACATGCTGTATTCGTTTACTACAAC
>NW_014031520.1:0-1140 GCF_001186125.1 Sphaeroforma arctica JP610
ATATATATATACATTGATTTATATACTCCTATCTGAGATACATATTGAGATTCTCATCTGAGTAGTGCGTCGGTTATCGTCTCTATTTAAATCCTTAAAATAGTCTGTTGCCATGGATATTGTACAGCTCATCATCAAATAAGTCCTCTATGAATAATACTCATTTGCTTGGGCACGGTATAATACTTGCTACCATGACTCGTAAATCAAACGGAAGCGATGTAAGCATGCATCTCCGATGTAGGGTTCTAGGGTTTGAGAGTGACTGATATATTTTGCATGTATTCGCGATGTGAGGTATAGGGTTTTGATTTTTAAGGTTTGAGAGTGACTAACATCTATTGCATGTATTTGCGATTGCGTACAGGTGCAAGACGACGTTTGATACGTTTGTGGCGACCAACAAAGTAATGTCGAACTTCTCGCATGTTCTGGAGTTGTTGCTAAGGTGAGACTATGACTACTGCTCTTCCGCATCTCCTTGCTGTTTATTTGTTCGTTGGCGAAAACAAACATTGCTCCAATTGCATGAAGTGTATTGTGTGTGTATTTGAAGTTGTTTATACTCTTCGTTTGTTGGTGTACATAAGTGTAGTGTGTGTGTATTTGAAGCTGTTTATACTCTTTGCATGAAGTGTATTGTGTGTGTATTTGAAGCTGTTTATACTCTTTGCATGTAGTGTATTGTGTGTGTATTTGAAGCTGTTTACACTCTTCGTTTGTTGGTGTACACAAGTGTAGTGTGTGTGTATTTAAAGCTGTTTATACTCTTCGTTTGTTGGTGTACATTCAGGGTGCCCATGTGGTTGCATAGATAGCACTTTGATTTTCAATAGGACGATTGGAGATACACAGTTGCACAGAGAAGTTGAGTGCTTTTTATTTGTCTGCGCATGTAAACAACGTTTCTGTACTTTCAACTATACCTTTTTTCTACTATACTTTTTTCTACTTAAATCACCACTCGTACTCTTTCTCAGTCTAGTCACCGATATGTACATTTCGGATAGAAATACAGATGGCATCTTATGTATGTGACCATATTAGTTCGTATCTCACGATACACACACACACATGTATATATATATATATATATGTATGTATGTGTATATATATATGTGTTATATATATATATATATA
>NW_014031519.1:0-1139 GCF_001186125.1 Sphaeroforma arctica JP610
GTACTTATATATATATATATATACATGTACTTATATATATATATACATGTACTTATATATATATATACATGTACATATATATATATATAAACGTAGCATCATAAAGTCATCATATCTGACATGATTCACTGTGAAAACGTATAGGCACAAAATCAGCCATGGCAGCAGGTGTCATCAGTGGATCAATGCTTCGCTACATATTACATACCAACACACCACGAATACGTTAACTGTGAGAGGTTACTCAGTTCATGTGTTGGGTGTACTTACTCCTCGTACATATCCCCCCACATGGCCGCTAAGATAGAGCACAGCCCACACAGGAAGATGTGCGACCCAGTCCCCACTAAGGTAGCCAGCATGGTGGCGTGTCTGGGCAATCGGAAGACATCTGCATGCACTTGCTTCCACCCATATTCGTCGACGAGATCACGTTCCTGTGAGACGGTACGGTAAGGGGAAGTGCATGAGAACAGTATGACTGGAGGATATACACAGCCGTACATACTTTGCATAGCCATACACACTTTACATAGCCATACACACACTTTCTGCGTAATGTACACACATGTACACCCAAGACCTGACCAGGAACATACGATATCATCCAGGCTATACACAGATATTTGGATCTATCTTAATTAGGAAGTACATAGCCATACACTTTTTACATTGCCGTACACACTTTACATAGCCATACGCACTTTACATGGCCATACACACTCTTCCTACGTAATGTACACACATGTACACCCAAGCCCTGACCAGGAACATACTATATCATCCAGGTCATCCTCGCGACTGTAGCGTGCGAAGTCCTTTCGTAGCGTGCGCATGAGGATCATAAACACCAACCCCACCAGGAAGATGACCATCATAAACGAGTTGAAGATAGAGAACCAGTGTATCTTGTGCTGGAAAAACGCTTTGTCCAAGTACTTGTCAAAGCGTTCGTCAAACTCAACGTCTGAGGGGACCCAGGACACCTGTGCAGTAACGTGAAGAAGGGATGAGCGGGGGGGTGTTGTGTGTTGCGTGGATACGGAGAGCTTAGAAAGTATATATTGTACTACGAACGAAGAGATAGACAGCCACATAGATACAAAGATATGCACAACGCTATAATAAAAAAAGGAATA
>NW_014031518.1:0-1139 GCF_001186125.1 Sphaeroforma arctica JP610
AACATGCAATCATCAAGCACTGGGCGCATTCGTCACAGCATAGTAAATACCCACCTCTCGCTTGATGACCGCCTCCTTCGTTAACGGCCCATCGTGTTGCATGCCATTCTGTGTCTTCCTTTGCTGTGTGTTGTGTTGGTGTGCTGTGTGTGAGTGCGTGTCTTGTGCCTCGGCCTGTTCACTGCTCTGCCGACTGTGTCCGTCTGCCGAGTGGTGGACGTTGTTCTGCGGTGCATTAGCTGTGTTTGTGTGGTGCATAGGTTGTGTCTGTGGTTGATGACTCTGTGGCTGTGCTGAGCCATCCCCCTCCCTCCTCTCCGTACCGGTCCCCGTCCCGCTTTCCGTCCCGCTTTTGGTCGTGTTGTCCTGCTGCTTGCCATTGGTCTGTGCCGTATACGCTGGTGCGTCTGTGTGGGGGGGTGCTGTGGCGATACCTGGCGTGTCCTGGGTGTCGTATGCGTGGTTACTAGTATTGGCCCTGTTCCCCTTTACCCTCTCCAGGTTGAGTAGGGGACTTGTGGCTGTGGCTGTGGCTGTGGCTGTGGTTAGAGGTGCGGTCGCGCAGTGGTTTGCGCCTAAAAGTGTGCTATTTTTAGCATTGGTCTTACCCTCGCTACTATGGGCTTTATCATCAGCTGTCGTATTATCTGAAGCACTGTTCTTATGTGAACGGTTGCTACGCATCTTTTCCTTGGTGTCACCGCTGGCGTCAGTGTCAGTGTCAGTGTCAGTGTCAGTTGTCCTATCCGAGTCTATATTGGACCCCCTCTTAGTGGTACTGAGAGCCTCTTGTGCAGTTGTTCCGTTGGGTTGTTGTCTTTGTGCGATTGTTTGATCTGTGTTGTGTGTGTGTGCTGGAGAACTGGTCTGCGTTTCTGACTCTCCCGTCATTTGTTGTGAATGCGGCGGCGTTGAGCATCGGCGTCTAGTACCATCGGTAGGCGTCTGTGGCAATTGTAGGAGATAGATATCACTACACTTAAATGTATACGCTAATATATATATATATATATATATATATATGTACTTATAAATAGAAAGAAATATACATGACCTCAACTAGACAAGAGTACTATGGATCTAAGGTCCACACCGCATACAGGCTTCGTACTCAACATTTAGTTCTATTCTGTATGGCT
>NW_014031517.1:0-1139 GCF_001186125.1 Sphaeroforma arctica JP610
TATATGTATGTATGTATGTATATTTATGTTAAATTCCAATTCATACACGCATGTTTATATCAAATATATATGCACATATGCCTGTGTGGCAGTTATTTTCAGATATACTGACACCAGAATACCACATCATCCTTACCTCACAGGCATCAAAGGTACCAGCGAGCTCGAAAAGACTCACCACGAGCCCACACCACATACCAACACCGGCAACATCGTCTATGACCCTGACACGGACACCTACACCAACGCCAATTCAAATCCGGACTCCAGTGGTGCGGGTGGTGGTAGTGGTGATGGGAGTGCAGGCCAAAGCCCTGTGTGGGACGGGATCAAGCTCGGGTTGATACTCACGCTGAGTGCTGTGTTGTTGTTGGTGGTTATTGGCTTCACTGTAATCTTGTGCAAACGTATACGAAATAGGTATGACTGTCTTGGGATGTTATGAATATCATGCAATACAGCTTATTACGTCTCAATATGATATGAGTAGCTTATAGGGCGGGCCTGAAAGGCTCGTGTTCGCGATGCGATTATGGCCATGGCCACGTGCTTTCCATTAGAATGACTGTCATATATATATATATATATATATATATTTCATATCATATCATATCATATCATATCATATATTTGCCGTGCAGTGCACACACGATTGTAGTATTTGAGCACAACTATAACCTCTTCATTCCCCCTTCATTCTTCCTATGCGACAGGCGAGCACTAAAGGGCAATGGCGAAGACTGGCAATCTCTGAGTTCGGATGCAGGTGTGTTGTATACTGTCACCTCTTGTAGTGCTAGTGCTATGGAGTCCTGTCTGTGTTACATGCTAGTACTCCGTGCGTGTGGAGGTAGCCCTATCCTGTCAACCACTGGGTGGACACCATTGGTGCATCTTCGCCAGCGTTGTTCTGTATCTTCGCCAATGGTATTCTTATATTGGCATTCTACCATGGATTCTTTGACTCGTTACTTTTGACATTTGACACAACCAAAACTCTCAGATTTCGAGCTAAGGTATCGCTCAGACGCTGTGCTGGATGATCTGGGTGACGATGACGATGTCGAACCACTGAATTTGGGACAGGACGACGAAGGCAACTGGATAGGCGACGACGGCGACCACAAGCTGATCCAAGG
>NW_014031516.1:0-1139 GCF_001186125.1 Sphaeroforma arctica JP610
CTGTGTCTGTGTCTGTGTCTGTGTCTGTGTCTGTGTCTGTGTCTGTGTCTGTGTCTGTGTCTGTGTCTGTGTCTGTGTCTGTGTATGTGTATGTGTCTGTCTGTGTCTGTGTGTTTGTGTGTGTATGTATAGCACACTACTGGATTGTAGCGGCATTCCTAGGCACACATATACATTATGAGCACTCACAGCACTCACAACACACGCATGTCGCACAATGGGTGTGTATTAATTAATACATGCACCGTACAGAATGGGTAAGCATTCACAAGTGAGCAATACGAGACGGATAAGCAAACACAAACCTAGAGAATTGTATTTATGAGAGTGGAATGACTGTATAGGCTTTGCAACTGTATGTAAAAATTGTGTATGTGTTCCGTGAGAATGTGTCAACCTGAATTTCAGGGTTATGGTTCGGAGAACTATACTTGAAATGTGAAATCGCTTATCTATGTATATCGCTAGATTTTTTACCTTGCTTCGCAGAATTCATCCAGTGCTCGCGCCTTCCATGCAATTCTAATGGTCAAACATGTTACTGTTGCTTTTGGTACTGTTTTAGCAGATACAACACAATTGCCGAAGCCGAGCCTCGGGGAAGACGGAAAAACAACGCTTACAGGCACAGACAGAGTTACAGACACAAGCACTCGCACCCACACAGCACAACTGGAAGCGAATGAGGGTAATGGGCAAAGTACATCAACACGCGACAGTAACCACACCAACAAACACACGAGCACGGTAGCACATCACCCCAAACCGATGCTATCTGGCTCAAGCTCAACTACAGCCGACACTGTATTGTTCAATACCGAACCCGATAGCACACAAACTGAGGGCAAATGGGTCCCCTCATCCAATCCACGGGTGTCGGCCGAGAAACGGACCGCTGGTACGGACAAATCGGGCAATTCGGACAATTCCGATAATTTCGACAAGCCGTCTGAAGAGCTGCACACCGTGGAGCAGCCCTCGACTCGCAACCTGAGACACAACAGCTCACGGCCACCTTCGCGTCCTCAGTCAGCTCAGTCGTTGTAAGTGTTGTTGGGATCGAACCTTTAAGCCCGTGAAACTGTGTCGGTGTATGTGGTGTTGTTGGGATCGAACCTTCAAGCCCGTGAAACTGTGTT
>NW_014031514.1:0-1138 GCF_001186125.1 Sphaeroforma arctica JP610
ATATATAAGTTTGTATAGAAAACTATCACGTCTGACCAAACGTGTTAGGTACTATTTGTCTATATAGTGAACACCTTGTGTTATGTATACTAGCATGCACATCAATGGCCTAACCAGGCATGCTGCGTGAGTTGCTCATGTCTGCGAATAATCTTAAAGTTCACGATCACTTAAGGTGGGTACATCTTCAACGTTACATTGAAACAATTTGAATGTACATTGTCTTCACTGGTTATCCTTAAATATTGTGTCAAACTGTCCAGAAACACGGTAGACAGGTGGGCGATAGAAAACATAAGGTGTATAAATGCATATAAACTATATACATGATTGTAAACAGGTATTTTCATTATCATGAACAGGTAGATATGTGTGTGTTTATAAACAGGTGTATTCATGATTATAAACTGGTATATACATGATTATTAACAGGTATATATATGCATGATTATAAATAGATATATACATGATTGTAAGCAAAAAATATCCTTGACAATATACAGATATTTTTACCAACAGGTACATACGTAATTACAAACAGATATATACAGAATATAAACCGATATGTACATGATTAATAACAGATATGTACATGATTATAAACAGATATATACATGATCATAAACAGTTATCCATGAATATAAACTGATATATACATGGCTATAAACAGATCTATGCAGGATTTTAAACAGATATATATGCATAATTATAAACAGGTGTATATACATGATTATAGACTGATATATACATGGTTCTAAACAGATATATATATATATATATATATATGATCATATACAATTATGAACAGATATATACACGATTGTAGTCAGATATGTACGTATTCTAAACAATTATATACATGAATAAAAACAGATATATACATGATTATAAACAGATCTTTACACGCTTGTAAACAGATTGTATTTGCTTGTAAAACTTTCACCCCAATACTTCAATACATTTCTTCCCCTGACAGAAGATTCGAGAACACGCCCGATAGGCCCCTTTTATTTTGTAGACCAAACCGATACAATTTTTTATACAAGCACCCCGCACACACACACACACTCACTACCACCCTACCCCTTTTCTTATACAAGCACTCCACACATACACACACAAACTACCACCACCCCAC
>NW_014031513.1:0-1138 GCF_001186125.1 Sphaeroforma arctica JP610
CTATATATCTATATATAATATCTGCACATGTATATGAATTATACTCATTTTGTCGTACCTATAATTTGTACATCAGGGGTTTGGGACAAATACACCGAGCTGCCCTGGGAGCCGAAAGCCCCCGGGTTCACAACCGATAACATGCTTGGCGGCAAACATGGTGTGTCTGAATGCCGTGGCCTATTGTTATATTAGGAAACCCTGAATCCCAATTTCTTATACCCTAAAACAAAACACCCTGCAGCATGCAAGTAGTCTGTGTGTGCGTGTCTTGCATGCGGCCCATTGGCTGTGTTGTATATGTTGTGTACTTTTTATTTATTTATTGATGTATTGTGTACATTTGCGTGTTTGTGTGGGGTCCGGTTGGTGTGTTTATTAGCGAATTTAGGTCATAGTGCGGGTTTAGGGTTTTTAGGGTTTAGGGTTAGGCGAGCCTTTGTTTGTGTGTGTATTTAGGCGTGGGCTTTCCAACAGTGTGTGTGTGTGTGGCTGCGCTTATTAGCTTGACTGTGACTCTGTGTAGTTAATGTGTTGAGCAGTGCCTCTCATTCGCCGCATTCGCCTGAGTGCTCATACCACTCACACTCGCAAGTATCGGTGTAGATGTCCACTGGTAAGCTACCAGCATATCACAGCTTCATAAACCCTAAACCCCGAAAGCCTACTCACCATGCTCCACAGTCGCCATTGTACTAAGAACAGACCACCCCAATCAACCCTACACTCTAAAACCCTAAAACCCTAAACCTCAAACCTTTCTCTCTATGCTCCACAGTCACCATTCCGGCAGTAGGGTTTGTCATAAACCTGGCTGATCCGAAGAATAAATCTCTTGAAATCGACAAAGACCATGGCAGTGACGGTTCAGTACGCAAACGCGCGTCAGTGCGACGGCTGGTGGACCTTCTCGATGCTCGTGTGGCTGTGGAGGTACGTGTTAACTGGCGAGTGGCTAAGGGGTCGTGTGCCAGTGTAGCTGGATTTAGGGTGTGTGTATGTGAGTGTACAGGAATAACGAGATGTTTTTTTTCAAATTGAACAGAATTTCAGATTCATCGGTGCTCTGGGCATTAGTTTCTCACATGCTGTCTATAAATCTGAATATACTGCGCATGGATCTAGAAGTGTTATATAT
>NW_014031512.1:0-1138 GCF_001186125.1 Sphaeroforma arctica JP610
ATTCCCAAAGTGTCATTTTCAGGTGTCAGATTGTTGTCGTTCCTATATTATGTACAATTCTAATTTCAGTGGAAAAACCAATCTATATTTGGAAAACCAACTAATTGTCCATAGTAGATTCCCATTCTCTACTGAGTACTATCACATGTTCAGAATCTTGAATATCTCAGTTCTGGTTCATGTCCAATTCGTTAAACGTATTCCAGTACTATATAAGTATAAACGTTAATACGTCAATACGTTTGTAATATACGTTATCTGTGCAACTACTATTAGGAACCCGCTATTTTTACATAGCCCCCCCCCCCCCCCCCCCCCTCCCCCCTAAGCTTGAAAATTACAATGTTGGCTTATATGTGGTATTAGCACATAGACTCAAAAAGCTCACATAAATTGTACAAGCGAAAGGAAAAGAACCGGGTTTCCATCATATAACGCTAAAGCCTCAATGCTTGTGTTATATTCTCTTAGATAAAGTATACTTAGACGTTATAAATTACTCGGTTACTCTATTACGTTTGATCTTTGATCCTTGTGGTCACTGATGGTGGATGGGACGTTTCTTAATGCCTTTTGGAGGTACGTACTTTCCATGCTGTTTAAAGCTGGGAATGTATGATGTCTGTGGATAGATCTTAACCACTTCGGGTCGCTTATTTGATGGTAAGATTGCTTCTGCATCAGCCTTATTTTTGTGTAAGCGTTTGAGAATTTTTTATTATTAAAAGCCTTTAGTATATTCGGATCAACAAATGCTGATGGTGGAAGATCATACTGTGCTCCATCGGCGAAAGCCGTAGTGTAATATGTCATATCCTCATGTTTGTACCTCCCTAGAATCTTCTTAAACTCGTGACATAAGAGGTGTAGCAGCTTCACGTGTGCGACGAAGGATGATCTCTGTCGTAGGGATTCGATGTGACCCGATATTCAAGGCACTACATTCCATCGCTTTTGTCTCTTCTTGAGAGCGATGTCCTTCATCTCCCCTAAGCAAGGATAGACCACATCTCTGGTCCGACGTATCTTCTCTAACCATGATAACACATGATTATCTTGAGACTCCTTGTTGTGTAAGATTCGGTCGAATAAAGGCGATACTAATGCCTTATAATAAATAAACGCGTAGATAAATTCT
>NW_014031511.1:0-1138 GCF_001186125.1 Sphaeroforma arctica JP610
GCATAGTAAGTCTATATATGGATTGTCATATATAAGTCGCATCAGTGAATCTTCTGGAGTCATTCAATTCTGTTCCCGATACAGTATGCGCAAATACTATCTACTTGTGAATGCTAGCATGGCGCTGTACTATCACAACCTTGATAATAATAAATAGGGCATTACACTAGTTGTAGACCGTCGTATCCAACAGCAAGGTTACAACTCTGCATCGACCTAGTAAGTACACTGTGCGTGACCACCCGCTACTCGTCTGACGTATAGACCATATTGCCAATGTGTGGACTCACTCGTCCGTATGCGTGGCTGGCAGGGGGTGCTGCTCTGTTTAATCCATACCCATGTTATCTACCCCCTATAGTCTCATATGCCACGGTTGACCGAAGACTAATCCCTCACTCCGAGCTCCAAGACCACTTTCTTTCTTCTTTCTCCGCAACGCTCACTGCCAGTCAAACCCTAAAACCCTAAAACCTTAAAACCCTGTGCTCTCACTGTACAGCGGCGAGTGCGGCGGTGTCTTCCACGTGCTTCTTCACTCTGTCTGTCTTCAATACGTACGGCACAGGTGAGTCTGCACTGACAACGTCTGCACCTTCTTTGTATTTTGTAGTTGATAGGCAGCCTATTGTTACCTTTGAGTGTATGGACACACGTGCTGTAGTGGCCTGCCCTCTCGGTCCGTGATTCAGGGCTCATCTCTGTTCGTAGCTGTGGTTGTGTGTTTGGCGATTGTCATGCATTTTTGTTTGACGACCACCGCCTGGTCGTTTGGTTTTTGTTGGAGACAAAAATCGTTCTACTACGGATGATGGGACCCACTTTGTATCTATGGGTATTGTACCGATATGCACACACACACTCTCTGCATGTGATTTGTTTTGAAATATACACAAACATACCCATTGACGTACACACACACACACTGACGCATACCCACCCTCAAGTAGCTGTTTGGAACCACATGGATATATATGAATGACTGCAGATATGTATAGTATCTATGATACAAACTATACATAAATGTATATATGACTGACACACACACACAGCACACACACACACACACACACACACACACTATATGACTGACACACACACACAGCATACACACACACACACACTACACACACACACA
>NW_014031510.1:0-1138 GCF_001186125.1 Sphaeroforma arctica JP610
TGTATGTTCATATATATATACATATACATATACATATAAATATACATATATATATATATATATAAATATAATTACATATATATACAATATGTAGATAAATATAGAAAAGGGAAATGAAACATATTAATATATATATATATACATATATACATGTATGTAGTTTCTATGAAGAGAAATATATATATATATATATACGTATGTGGAGTTGCTGTAGAATTGGTTATTCGATAGTGCATTTATGCGTAGTTGCGTACAGATATATTTTCGAATAGGGTGGCCACGTTTAATATATATATATTACTGAGCGTCCAGATTAGTGGATGTTTGATAATTATTTGTTCGTTTTAATGCTATTACTTAGGCAGCTGGCGAGACTGAAGGTGTAGGCGACGGTGAAGGGTCGGCGCCTCTGGGTAGTACAATTTGTACTTTGAATTGAAGCTCCCCGTTGGAGAAAAATGTGCTATCAAGTTCCTTCGAGAAGGTTTTGTATTCACCTGTGGCGTTCATCGTTTTGAGTTCGTACATCCAGTCAAATTCGCCAAGATCGTCATCGAATCCAGTATCATTATCAAACATCTCTACTTTGAACTCTTGAATGGAGTTACATCTCACATTCGGGAAGTTCAGAATGTTCTTGACACCCGATTCGAAAATGCAATCTTTGTCATCCTCACCATCGATATACTCGCAATCCTCGGATTGCTGTGATTCGGCTCCATTAAAGATGGGGTTCAGGTACACATATGGCTCTGTAGAAAGAAACAATAAAGTAGACCATCGTTATTTCTTGTGAATTTACTCAACTATTCGAAAATAGATTACGGATATGGAATAAATTGACGTTATCATGATGAAGTTCTACAAATCACCAACGTAGTTTTATCAAACACAGCTCATAGAAGTGTGGACATATGCAGGTCAAGCAATAGCCAATACGCAAATAAGATGCCTGCACGCATAAAGTGTGGACATATGGACAAGTCTAAAGGTAGCTTAATACATACAAGTCCCGATTACCCATGCCAGTCAAACTGATCCGGCAACCTTTTACATAACTTTGATGTAGCTAGCCAATCTTTATACAGAATAGCTAAATAAACACATGCAACTAAACAGGCACGGCGCACAGTACAGA
>NW_014031509.1:0-1138 GCF_001186125.1 Sphaeroforma arctica JP610
TGTAGTATATATATATTGGTAGTTTATTATATATATATATATATATATGTATGTATGTATGTATGTCTGTCTGTCTGTCTGTATGTATATATGTATGTATGTATGTATGTATGTATGTATGTATATATGTATGTATGTGTATATATATGTATATATATATATATATATGTATTTATATAAATATATATATATACATACTATGTACGCATATTATTTTTCTTCTACAGAAACAGGCGCAACCTAACCACCAAACCCATAATACCATGCACAGCCACAACATTACCGAGACGCTTCTTGCGCGTATGGGTGATCGTGTGCACATCCACATATTTGACTCAGCTGTACCGCCGCCGGAGAAGCGCAACGAGAACATCACGTACATCAGTGGTGACGTGAAAGTTATTGGACATCTGGAGAGAGCCTTCAACTCCGTCAACGGCCACCTGGCTACTGTCTTTCATCTGTATGTTACTGTGGCGCAGTTGTAAGCACGCACGTGTGTCCTACGAATGGAAGTATTTGGAATGGTGTTGCAGTGTGTATGGTGTAGTCTACTACATGGACATTATGGTACCCACCAACCACATATGTCTGGGTGAGATCTTAACGTTATCGGATGGTGTGTTCTACTACATGGGCATTATGTTACCTACCAACCACATGTGTCAGGGTGAGATCTTAATGTTATCGGGCCTGTGGAGCATGCAGCCAACTCTGTTGATTGTCACATAGAGGTATATCTGTATTTGCCACGAGAACGTCCTCCGAACAGTATACTAATACATTACATTAGTGTATGTATAGTATATACTATTACATTACGTTAGTGTATGTATAGTATATACTAATACATTACGATGGTGTTTGTATGCTATATGCATACCTACCACTATTCAGCCTTCTGTTGTACGTTCGTGTTTCTCCTCTGTATGTGTGTGCACGACCGGTGTCCCCATGTGCTCGTGTGTAGTAGTTTCAGTTGTTGTGGTGTTGGCTGGGATATACTTTAACACTAACCCTACAACCCAACAACCTTATAACCTTACAACCATATAACCCAACAACCCTATAGCCCTATAACCCTACAACCCAACAACCTTATAATCCTACAAACATATAACCCTACAACCCTTTATCC
>NW_014031508.1:0-1138 GCF_001186125.1 Sphaeroforma arctica JP610
GCACGTGTACGTGTACGCGTAAAGTAGAATGTACGATATATAGTGTACAGATGAATATACATGCAGCGTTCGAGTGATTTACCAGCACGTGCAAATGGCTCGATTATAATACTTACCACAATAGAGGATGTGTCGGATCCCTTCTCGAATGCAACGGGCACGAGAAACAACTCATTCCACTGCGGATCTGCACAGTCGTGTTTAGTGCTTGATCTGAGGGAGAGTATACGAGTGATAAGTTTAATCAATGCGTTTAATCAATGCACTGTATGACAATACTAATGTTACACTACAATTTTACTCAATCGTGTATTGGTGCTTGATCTGAGGACAGAACGGTTGTGGGGATGGGGAGTGTACAGGGTTAAAGTTTACCACCGACTGTAGCTATGAGAATGCTACTAACGGCTTTTATTTCAGGAGATTTCAACCGGCATGCCTTGATGACATGCTTTAGAGACTTGATTAGTACAATTGTTATTGGCTGGTTTACTCACGACGAAATGAGTGAATTGGAACCAAATAGGAGTGCATTGCCGAGGTTAAGTGTGTAGGAAGGGACTGTGTGCAAGCTGTAGGCGTTAGATAACGCGCAGATAACCAGAATTTACAACATCATCGGTATAGTTAAAATATGTACAAATGTATAGCCAGGTTAGTACAACTATATAGGTAGGTATGTACAACTGTATAGGTAGGTGAGTACACTGTATAGGTAGGTAAGTATAACTGTATAGGTAGGTAAGTACACTGTATAGGTAGGTAAGTACACTGAATAAGTAGGTAAGTACATTGTATAGGTAGGTAAGTACACTATATAGGTAGTTAACTACAACGGCTGGCTATAAATTGCACACTACACACACACTGATTCTTGGTACTATATTCTACCACCCATCTCACTTAACGGCGCATGCTGTGTTTTGCATCGTCCAGTACTCTGCACACATGGACTACAAGTAGCCTATACCTTACACCTACTAATTGCATACCGCTCGTATCCCCACCGTTCACAAACACCTACACACTCTACACAAACTCAGTCAAATGTTAGCCACCCCTCATGCACTTACCCAAAGACACGTATACTACACAAACTCAGTCAAATGTTAGCCACTCCCCATACACATAACCCAAA
>NW_014031507.1:0-1138 GCF_001186125.1 Sphaeroforma arctica JP610
TATATATATATATATATATATATATATATATATATATATATATATATATATATATATATATATATATATATATATATATATATATATATATATATATATATATATATATATATATATATATATATATATATATATATATATATATATATATATATATGTATACATATACATATACATACATATATATACAAATCTACCTTAGATTCATACACCTTTTTTACTAATTTCTCGCATGTCATCTCCCCTCTTCCAATCCAGAACCAAGGTTTAGACAACTACGAATCGCAGCTGATTAAGCACCTACCTGTTGTCCTGCGTCTCTCGCGGCAAAGCCCGTTCAGTGATGTGCGTACATCCTTTCAAACCTTTCTAGATAAGCTCGAGCAGGTACGTTCCCATACCCACGTACGGCCCAGTCGTGTGTGTATGTCTATGGTTGTGGTTGTGATTGTGATTGTGTTACGTATACGGGTATATACACCTGTGTGTGATTCTTCATACGTTCGAGGGGCCTTGGCCGTATACCACCGGTCTCAACGAGCTTGTTCCACACTTATGTATGAGCGGGTGGTTGCTTGGTGAGCCTATGCGTGTCAGTGAGAGCGGACTCGAACGTGTGAGTTCGCAGATACGATGTGCACACACCTCCGACGGTACGTAAACATATCATTGAATGCCCGTGGAGACGTTTGTGTGTACATGTAAAAACATACATGTGAAGCCGTGTGTGTGTGTGTATCTGTGAATGTCTTGCATGTACTTATGGTGTGTGCCTGCGTATCCGTGGCCATTTATACTCGTCGTGGGCTCGGAGTGTAGTGAGTGGTGGTCATGGATTAGTCCTCGTATGGTTTCTCCGTCTTTGATCATGGGCCGATCTACAGCCGCCGCCTTTAATATGTTGCCAGAGGCGTCCGGTTCACTATTCACTACGCCTTCATCAGCCTGTGAGTGTTTGTGTTGACCTATACCAGGGACTTCGTGCGTGTGCACAGTGTATATACAGAACTCTCATTGGCGTTAACGGTATATGTATGTGCGTCGAGGTCGGTGTGGATACTTTTACTGACCGTTAGCGGCCATGCAATCTGTCTAGCTAAATCTTTAGCATATATTTATATATATATTTATATATATA
>NW_014031506.1:0-1137 GCF_001186125.1 Sphaeroforma arctica JP610
ATATATACTATTTATTTATATATATATATATATATATATGTGTGTGTGTTTTTTTAATAATACTGACTGTTTATCCCAGCAACATCGAGTCAAATCAGGAATTGATGTTATAGTGTTATTGTCGATTAGTGTTATATCGTCTCGTGATATGGTTAAGTTGAGCTGTTCTAAGGAATTGACATAAACACTTTCTTGTTTCATATTTTTCTTACAGGTATTTGGTAGTAGTAGCATCTCCTTTCTCTTTGTGGATATATTTGATACACATGCTCCCATTCTGAACAGCGTAATATATTTTTATATTCTTTACATCCCGTGTTAGAGTCACAAACGCGAATGTGAGTGGCCCGTTACCGATGCCTTCCACGTCATCAAACGTCTGCACCGGACGACTATCAAATCTGCGCACGCGACCAATGAAATGACAGTAAATGTGCGCAAAGATGTAGAGAGCACCAATCAGACGGCGCAGAATTTACAGTATGAAAAGTCTTTACTCATCCGCGATATTCGCGAGTGCCGAAGCTTCAGGTGAGTGATTGTGTATACACTGCGTTGGCACTATGATTGTGCACAAGCCACCATCAATAACTTAAGCTTAAACGATACTATACACACACATCTCTCACACTATTTACTTACTAGATGAGTGTGTGTAGAAGTCTCAATGTAGTGAAGTTTACATTTACAGACAGACATTATAAAACAATGATTGGCTGTGTATACGAAATGTTGAGTGTATATACATTTATTAATACTAGCGTAATGACAAGGTGTATATACCTATACCAACACCCTATCACAATGCTTGGGTGTATATACATTTACCAATACGTTGTCACAATGCTTGGGTGTGCATACGTTTATTTCTATTCCGACAGATCACGACACACTGCAATTGAGTTGGTCTCTGAAGAGGAATTCCTGCACGAGGCACCTGATGAGCTCAAATCAGAGGCCATCCGCAATGACCCACACCAACTGTTCTCAGCAAGACTCAAATGGGAGAAGATGCAACGCCAAAGGTGTGTGTGTTGTATGATATATATATATATATATATGCGTGTGTGTATATATATAAGCATACATATAGATATATACATACATACATACACATACAAACATATGCATTCAATA
>NW_014031505.1:0-1137 GCF_001186125.1 Sphaeroforma arctica JP610
GTACATATACACCAACATACTCATACATGTATACATTCGCACACACATGTACATAATCATACACACTCACAGGTATATGCAAGTGTACATATATATGAACATACTCATGCATGTACGTATTCACACACACACATGTACAGGGCTCATACACGGGCATCAAGTTCTTGACCTACGATACGTTAAAGCGATTCATTACACCGACTGACTTTGGACATGTCGAACGTTTGGCTGTGGGATCTATTGCCGGGATCGTGGCCACTGTATTTACATACCCATTGGTGAGTATATACGTACTTGCCCGAACAATTGATTGTGGGGATGGTTCGTCCGTGCGAGTTTGCGTAGCTTAATAGTACAAATATACGTATTCTATTGCACCGACGGGCCTGGGGTATGTTGAACGACTACCTGTGGGTCATATTGTGGTGTATGCGGCAACTGTATTTACGTACTCATTGGTTAGAATATATGTACTTTCCCGAGAAATTGCGACGGTATTTACGTACCCTTTGGTGAAATACGCAGAGGTTTTGGCGTATGTCCGTGTCACTGAAGTATAAATATTCATTCGGCTTCTAATCTGAGTGCTATTTCGAGTATCGCGTCAGACCTCATTCTAAATTACAGACCAATTATTACATCAGTATTTGTAAAACTTTCCAGAATTTATAAATAGTACATCTGTAGTTGTATATTCTAGTATATATATAGTACATCTGTAGTTGTATATGCTTCTGGTATATATAAATAGTGCATCTGTAACTGTATATGCTTCTAGTATAAATAAGAAGTACATCTATAATTGTATATGCTTCTAGTATATATATATATAATATCAGAGTCTATGACATAGGTTTATATCATCATAAACTGGGTTATCCCGTCTGTGCTTAAGCTGTGGCCTGTGACACGCAATTACACATACACTTCATTGGGTATCAAACGTATTACGTCTGGTGAGATCAAATCCATCCACTTCTGTTGAGTGTATTAAACTGCAAACCATTTGTATTACGTAAAACTATATGACATTCGAACTGCGTTAGATTGTAGAACTATTGCGTTAAACTATACATCAAGTTATTATTTGTATTGCGTTAAACTATATACCGTATGTATTGCATATGACTATACATC
>NW_014031504.1:0-1137 GCF_001186125.1 Sphaeroforma arctica JP610
TGTGTGTGTGTGTATGTGTGTGTGTGTGTGTGTGTGTATCCAAATCTACCTCCGCAAATCTCGCATATAATGAGTAACCATGTGCTCCATGTGCTTCCTGAGACCATTGTAGAATATGTAGCAGCCACATACAATGCACACACCTACGCACATTCACACTCTAAAAACTCAACGTGCACCGTACCTTACTCTTGTAAGCACCGTATGCGTAGGGAAAGTAATAACTCACGGCATCAAACATCTCCGGAGTGACCTTCTGCGAAGACTCGTACTGGGCCACCTCGTCGCGGTGCAGACCAGGATTCTCCTTGTTCAGCGCTATGCGGGTGTCTACAACCATCTTACCCAGGCTCAGGTATGTAACTATATGATTACGATATACAATGTTTTATTAGTATGTTGCCATACTCCGGCGCTATAGGTGTTTACGCAAGCTCAGGTATGTAGCTGTTGGAACAAAATGTGTATTGCCTTGTTAGTGAGTTGCGACGTGTTTCATTGCCCTAGGGTATCTACTACAATCTCACGCAGGCTCAGGCTTGTAGTTGTATGATCACAATACATAACACTTTTGTTGGTGAGTTCTGATGTTCCTTCGCTCAGTAGTGCGACAGGACTACTAGTAAAACCAACATTTTACCCCACATGTTGGATGATAGGATCATATCACCTAAAAAGGCTGAAAAAGGCGCTAAAATAGACCCTATATCGGCAAAATACCAGCTCAACAAGAAAGCAGCCTCAGCGACGCAGCTGTCAGTACAAACCGAATGTCCACACAAAGAGTATGGTACAACCCAAGCACTGGACATGGGCAGTAGAACCAGAATTTCGTACACAAGTACACGCAACTTCTTTATAAAAATAAATGAACGCTAATATATAATCGGAGCATTTCTTATTCCAACTGACCTCGCATCATACGTAATCTCGACATGCGCTTCATCGCTTGACATAGACACCAGGCTCAGAATGTAGAGCAATTATAACACAGAGACAAAACATAGCGCAAGATATCGAACATAGCTAAGCCAGGCCGTGTCAAGCATGTCGACAAGGTGGCTCAAGAATGAATGATGCGCCTACAGAAGCTCTCCGCCATGAGATGCGAGCACATATAACATCACCTGATGCGAT
>NW_014031503.1:0-1137 GCF_001186125.1 Sphaeroforma arctica JP610
TATATACATATAGGTATAGAGGCGTGAAGTTTCGAACCGATCGCAATTTCGTTTCTCAAACGACGACCAATATATCTGTCACGTTATATTGGTTCAAAACACTACTTTATGTCCAATATTTTCTTAGTCCCAGAATAATGCTCGAAGAGCCGAATCCTATTCTATGTTCCGGCTATTCGATGTTTCAGCGACTACAGTGTCTTCAACCGATGATCACTTGCTATCAAGCTTGGAAAATGTATTGGAGTACCTCCCACGGCCTGAATTTTAAAAAATACGAATGCCGAGGAGTTTTGTATCCATGCACGACCGCATTGTATTTCATAACTGTCGATCGAAAACAAAGCAAAATGATTTTCTAGCTGATGGTCTGAGCAAAGTTAACTGCTCTTACCTGTAGTAAAATGAGAACCATTACAACTATTCCAAAGCCATGCTCAGATTTGACGTGTTCCTACCCCAGAATCATCTCGCTAGCGAATATGACGTTACAACCGGCGACAGCACATACGTTCGATGTACTCTACCAGTGATACTGGATTTTATTGTTTCTCTTAAGATTCAAACCATCCATCCCTAGGAACAACATGCTCATGGGCATGGTAAATATAAACCGAGTGTTACAGTTGTAAACGACATGGAATGGAAAGAAGAAGAAGATTTGTTAGCACTTCGTGATATGAAGACTGGAACTTGAACAAAGATGCCGTGCATCATATGTCGTTGACTATTTAATTGCTTGCGGGTACATCTATAAGAATGTGCAATGTCAACAATATAAGTACACAGAGTAATATCTAAAAGAACATGCGTTTTATGGGAATATCAAAAGTTAAGTAGAAATATATACGCAAATAAGTACGCATAATATATATATATACACACTCACACACACATAGATATATATATAGCTATATATTGACCTACTTATATATATAGATATAGATATAAATATAAAAATATATACATATATATATATATCTCCCTATGTATAAACATACGTACATATACATAGATACACATATGAACACATACGTACACACACAAACACACACACACACATATATATATATATACATATATATATATATGTATACACATATATATATATAAATATATATATATATAAATATGTAT
>NW_014031501.1:0-1136 GCF_001186125.1 Sphaeroforma arctica JP610
TAATTGCAAGTATGTATGCATTGGCAGGCACACAGCATGCCTTGTACGCATGGTTGTTGAACCGACGGGTGACGACTACAGCGAATGCATTGCGCAGATGATGATGTGTGCTGGCTGAGGGTGTGTTGCGGAAAACTGCTAGTACCTCTGGGTCCATCACAATAGCTGTCAACCTGATATGTACAATCAAACATATACTACATTTGAAGTATGTCTCTGGTATAGTTAAGGTATATCAGCTCATATCATCCAATCGTAGCGTATAATATCAATTGGTACAATAATATCATATCATATAACTCAATCATATCATATCATATAATCCAACCATAAGATGTCATATTATAACAAATCATATCATATCATATATTTCAATCACATCATGTCATATAATCCAATCATAAGATGTCATATTATATCATATCATATCACATCATATATTTCAATCATATCATATCATATGTCATACTATATTACATGATTCAATCATACCATATCATACCATATATCATATCATATCATATATATTTCATTCATATCTTATCATATCATATCATATCATATATTTCAATCATATCCCATCATTCAACACAGTTCGACAATATCACATCATAATGTCATATCTGACACAAACTGATATACCCCATTCAATATCATGCCATCAAACAAATAGCAAACACGACCCAGGCATGCACTTTGTCACAGCCATCCACGCAGTACAAGTGGGTACCCAGATGGTACCTCCATATATCTCAAGTGTGTACATACGAGCTTACATGACGCCACCACATCACCTGAAGTAAACAGCCTCTTCATCTGCAAATGTGGTTCGTCTGGCGTGTTGGTACATTGGATATTTCCCCATTTTGCACATGGTAGTTCTGGCGATCTTATGTTTGGGTTGAATCGGCAAGGGAGCCGGCATATCGGGACTGTCGGCACCCGAATGGCTGCTGCTTGAGGTCTAGAATCATTGTATGTATACATTAGAAATTTCTACACACATATTTATACATATATACATATATACATATATACTATAAACATACATACATACATACATATATATATATATATATATATATATATATATATAATATATATATATATGTATATATGTGTATATGTGTATATAT
>NW_014031500.1:0-1136 GCF_001186125.1 Sphaeroforma arctica JP610
TTACATAGTAGCTGCCAGTGTAGGGGAGAACAAAAAGGTCTCACTGAGGTGTACTGGCAGTAGGTAGTGTGGTACGCGACAGGCTTTCAAGGCAAAGTCGTCGTGTCTAATAAACACGTGTTCATTGCCAAAGGGTATCTCCTCAGTGACAATTCTCTGCACTCCCATAGCCGGTACAGCGATCGCACACTCGCCTACAGTGTTGCGCAAGAGCATGCCTGACGGAATGCCGTCCGCCAGCCGCTGTAGGTAGCATTAAGTAGATAAGTATAAATAAGTATAATATATATAAAATATATAAATAAGTATAAATAAGTAGATAAGTATAAATAAGTATAAAATATATAAATAAGTATAAATAAGTATAAATAAGTAGATGAGTATAAATAAGTATAAAATATATAAATAAGTATAAGTAAGTATAATTAAGTAGATAAGTATAAATACAAAAGAAGACGGGTGTGTGTAGTACAGACATGGCAAGTAGACACACAAGCAAAGAAAGGTGAATACATATGACTTGAAAATATGTGTGCATCAATCGGTGGGATGTGTCTATAACTATACATGTATAGTAAAATTTATATAGAAATAACTATATAGTACTAAATATATAGTATCAATTATATAAAAACAATGTATATTATACATGCATAGTATGTAGTAGAAGCACTCGTCTAGGTGCTGCGCTGAAGATTGCCGCGAGTTGGGCAGTCTGCCAAACGCTTTAAACCCCCTAAACCCTAAACTCTGGCGAACAACACATACAAATAGAGAAAGTACTTTGTGCAGTAAGGATCAGTGAATGAAAGAGGCAATGTGTGTATGGATCAGATGACAAAATAGACATCTTAAGACGTCAGGGGTGCAATGTCACACATGTACGTGTTTGGTTTCAGTACGTGCGTGTTTGCGTGCATGGATGGAAGCCCTCGGATGTTGACATCACTCGTGGTTCACACACATCAACCGCAGCGAAGACATTGCAAACAATGTACCAGTACACGGCCAAAACTCCGTTAGTATGGCGTTGTGGATTAACCAAGTTTACCATTTAACGGACCTTATACACGAGAGTCGCAAACACAGGAGCCATGCTCATGCCTACGGCAATAACAAATACTAGAAGCGCTGTG
>NW_014031498.1:0-1136 GCF_001186125.1 Sphaeroforma arctica JP610
TGATATATATAGATTTATATATGTATGAGAATATATATCACAAATTGTATATAAATGAGTGCATCTATTGTTTGTTGCGATAGTGACGTCGACTTATTATGATCTACTACCACACTTCTACAGTCCACATATTATATATGTATATACACTTACATACATTTATCTACTTATGTTTGTATATACATATATATAGGTAATATACGTATATGAGCTATACACGTATGCGTGATGTACATTTATATACGTATGTGTATATATACCTTTATATACGTACGTGTGTATATAAATATCTAGTATGTATATCTGCACATGTATAGTAGGTATATATCTGCGCCTAATATACGACCTATGCGTTAGTAGTGATATTCTCAGGTGTTTACACATACATATGCATGTTGCTAGTATCTGCCGTCTTCTCGGATAGGTGGGTAGTCAGATACATTCCAATGCATGTGCAGAATAGACGCTTGGTCTGTAACTGATCTTTTACATCCATATAAAAAATAACTGCTGAGCTCCTACCGACAGTATTGTAAGTCTATTAACTGACGTATGGTCCGGTTTCTACAGGAGCTTTACGTTGACATGTATGCACATTTAAACATTAATCTATCATTCCTTACACAAATGTATGACTAAGTTTAAATGCATCTGTCTACCAATGCTTACACTTATGCACGACTACGTTAAACGCATTGGTCTAGCACATACGCACAAGTACATTTCAACGCATTAGTCTGCCAGTCCTTACACAAATGTGCGACTACCTGAAACGCATTGGTCTTCCATTGCTTACACATATGCACGACTATATATAGTGTGTGCACTCTCGGACCTTTGAACTCATTACATGTCTTAATATCATGGACCTCGCCCTCATACACCAGGTACTTGTATACTACGCATTCAATGCGTTTAGTACACTCTTGCTTTTCATTCCCTAACCAGGTATGTTTTAATCTACGTATTGAATACGTATCTCAGGAACTTGTACCGCCTGTGAGAGTGCCGAAGTTCGGGACGCACGCGTTCCAAGTCGACAAGAGCTTAACCTCACGGTGCAGTATATGCGAGAAGCGTGTATTCGCCTACATCAATGATGTGCCTGTAATGTCATGCTCTTGTAAGTAGAACGC
>NW_014031497.1:0-1135 GCF_001186125.1 Sphaeroforma arctica JP610
GTAGTATCCACACGTCAATCTCGAACAGTTGCTTAGTTTGTCATAGATAGTGATGTACAATAATATTGCATCGAACATACTCCGTTTGGGGAACGTAGTCGGACTCTGATGAATTTTGTGCATAGATGCCGACGGCGAAAGCAACAGCCGCTCCGGCTAAGTCGAGCAGCTTAACCATTATTTTTGTCTATATAATTTGTTTTTTTTGTTTGATCGTTTGAATTTTAGGCTAGTTCTACGGACACGCCAGAAAATTGATTGCCGAACGGCCTGTGTGAATGTATTGGAGATATGTCGAGACGTAACAAACCCTATACTGTCTATTATGTATAGGCAATATACTATGATCTGCATGAGGGACAGTCAATACTTCTATGCTTATCTCAAATAAGAATAGAACGTACTTTGCACGCGTATGCAGGAGATGGTGTTGCCCCGTATACCGGATAGGTGGGTGGGGAAAGGACAGCGGGTTTTGGCGAGGTCATTGATGAACGCTGAAGCGAACGCTGATGCAACAAAAGTCAAATTATAGAAATCACCCTGCGGCCAGCGCATAGCCGTGTGTTTAGTTTAGGAAGATCTAAATATAAATATGTATTTCCTATTGGTCATAAATATTGAAAGTTAGTTTCTATTGGTGGAAAGAGATGCACGCGGGTCAAAGTTGCGTTTTTTTTCCAACCTTGTATTTAATAATAAAAAAGCATAATCACTCTTTGACTCTTTTTTTTAGGGTTAATTACTTGCTAGTTGCTACCAGATTGATGAGATATCAGAAGTATTTTAAAAAGATATAAAATTTAATCTGCAGATTGCCAGAACGGACAGGCTGACAGGAAACTGCCTGACACTCGACAGTCGACAGGCCACGGCCCACAGGTGTGAGGCACTAAGGTGTCAAGTGACAAATGTCAACTGTCATGTGCCAGGCCACAGCGCCCCTGGGCCTGGGCCCTGGGGACCAGCGGTCCAAGCCGCCAGGGATGCCAGTTTTCAGGAATTCAAATGCTTTATTTTTACCCCAGCAAGGTCCAGGACTCCCGAGTCCAGGCCGCCAGGGCCTACATACTACTCTATAGAGAGTAGAAAACAAAACAAAACAATAAACCAAACACTTTATTTTCTATAGAGT
>NW_014031496.1:0-1135 GCF_001186125.1 Sphaeroforma arctica JP610
GTCAGTTATAAATGTGTAACTAATACACACATGGGGAAGAAGAGAAATATTACGCGATGTAACAAACCTACCGAGGTTATTAAGGAATTTCGTCCATATCCTACGGAGCGTATTCAACCGGTTGTCAGACATATTGTCGGTCGCCTCTGCTCTTGGACTTAGGGATACAAGTGCTTATACATGTGCATTTACCTATTTATGTTGTTATAGTGTGTTTGTAGCAGACCCGTGTCTAGACTTACACGCAGCGTTTGTTGTTGCCTCATCTACATTTACAGGCGATATATTGTATGCAGATCTGACCTCCATTGGAAACACCTCTTGTTTTGTTTTTATAGAAAAACATTGCCTCCGTCGATAAAATCGAGAAAAAAAGGAAAGAAATAGATAACCTCTCAAAGGAAACTCTCAGAGACTCTTCAGAGTGCGAGATATTCCTCTCTCTAGCGCTCTGATATGATATGAACTCCCCAGGGTTTAGGGTTTAAACCCATCTCTACAGTTCGGTACTAAAGAGCTCATGGGAATTTGGGCGGGCGATTGCACAAATCGAACATGTTTCTGTGTATATTTTTTTAACTTGAAATAAATATGTGTTCGGTGAAGCGAGACTGCGAGAGTCTTGTGCTGATGTCGAGATTAGCAATATTTATACGGTGCTATAATAGTATAGAGTGAAGTGTATATATATGCAATATATGCATATATTACCACATAGTGACCGCAGAACTGGTGGACACTATCTCCAACAAGCATACAAACACATCCCTATCACTCGTGTATAATTATACAAGCAGCCTGCCAGTGAGTGATTGGACGATGTGCTAGTCTATATACGTATTTGATGCTACTAACGCACCCAACTCAGAGGGTAATTAGTAGGTACCTCTACAATCGCAACAACAATTGTTCACTGGAGATCTGAGGAACATACTGTGAACAGCACGTGATTAAGAAGCAAAACATTTTAGATATGTCAGGTATGTCGTACAAACAGGTGACTGCTATAGGTGTTTCCAGGCACGTTTCTCAATAGACTTGTCATTTTGCGAGTATATGTAGGTTCAGGTGTGACCAGGAATTTCTATGTATGAGCTTGAAAGAATGCTATCAATATCTATACACCGGTTTAATA
>NW_014031495.1:0-1134 GCF_001186125.1 Sphaeroforma arctica JP610
ACACACACACACACACACACATATATATATATTTATATATAAATATATATATATATATATATATATGTATATAACATGGTTGTATCTTAGTATCAATACAAGAAGCTCGCACTGTCGTATTGTTGCACGCTTAAAGTTGCACCCTGTCCTCCTTTCGTCTGTCCAATTGTCGTACTGTCGTACTTCTTGAGTTGGATTTATGCTTCATGGACGCTGGGTGTTGACGGGAAGCATAACATACAACATGTACTATGGTGTAGCATAATAAAATCCATTTACTATCCTCAAGCATAATGAACAACATTATAATCTATAGCGTTATAAACACCTTTTACTATTCTGTAGCATAATAAAACTACATCGACCTCACTAAAGTAAAATGAACAACATTTACTATGCTTGGTCTATAGACGAATACTATGTATCGCATTTACTTGAAGACGGTCCATCGAACTACACCTACTTGTTGCTACGGTTAGCAGTTGACGTCACAACTGTTGTTCTGTGCACAAGAAGTGAGTGTACACGGATGTGGTGTCATACACACACTAACACTAACAACACACCTAGAGTGTATAGAACGCATAGCCAAACACCGCACTACCTTCGTGACAAAGCCGTCACAAGTTGGTGGCCATTATGTTAAGATTTTATCATCAGGCATCCTATACTATTCACGTAAACGTAAACCTATCTTTGGTATCAACGCTGAAAGGATAATCAATGGAGTCCATAAAACAAACGACAGCAATCAGTTAATCTTGACCATTTATTAGTTGTCCTAGTCTCACCGCGGAAACATGTAGCTATGATACAATCATATGCCTATCTACACCTCTTTTAATTCCAAGTGGGTGTGTAATCACAATCATTTGCTTGTCTGCGTCGCTCGCTTCAGGTCGTGGAGAATCTTACAGATGAATTTGGGTGTGATTTCGTACTGCTCGAATCCGGAGGTGACAACTTGGCTGCAAACTTCAGTCGAGAGCTTGCCGACTTTATCATCTATGTTATCGATGTAGCCGGTGGAGACAAGGTATAATGCTGGTAGTAACAGTTGATGTCATGTGATTTTATATTATATATATATATATATATATATATATATATATATGTATGTATGTATATGTATAT
>NW_014031494.1:0-1134 GCF_001186125.1 Sphaeroforma arctica JP610
ACTGTTATCTAATAAAGTAGAAAAGTCTAAGTACCTTACACATACAACGCAAGCGGTGATAGTAACAAATGTTATCTAATAAAGTAGAAAAGTCTAAGTACCTTACATATACAACGCAAGCGGTGATAGTAACAACTGTCATCTAATGAAGTAGAAAAGACTAAGTACCTTACACATACAACGCAAGCGGTGATAGTAACAACTGTTATCTAATAAAGTAGAAAAGTCTAAGTACATTACACATACAACGCAAGCAGCGATAGTAACAACTGTCATCTAATGAAGTAGAAAAGACTAAGTACCTTACATATACAACGCAAGCGGTGATAGTAACAACTGTCATCTAATGAAGTAGAAAGGCTAAGTACCGGACACATACAGCAAGCGGTGATAGTAACAACTGTCATCTAATGAAGTAGAAAAGGCTTAATTAACTGACACATACAACGCAAGCGGTGATAGTAACAACTGTTATGTAGTGAAATAGACAAGACTTAGTACCTTACACATACAACGCGTGCTACACGTTCTGTGCTAATCCCGTGCTTTCACTCTTTCCATCCAAACAGGAATTGAATGATTTCCGCGTGTTCCTGTCTCAATTCTATTGAGATCGTGAGTAATGCGAGCCTTTGTGTGTGGGGGGGAGAGGGTTGGAAGGGGGGGAGGAGTAGTGTCGCGTTTGTCTAGGCAAAATACGAGAATGAAATGCCGATTTTCCACAATTGAAGTGACCCAATAATAGGACCTATCAGGACTATTGAGAAAATTAAGATGTAGAAGTATAACAAGTAGTATAAAGAAGTATAGAGTGAAGAAAAGAAAAGAACCCAATCCTGATACTGAAATGGAGGGTAAATGGATCATCCGCCGTATTTGACTGTCTTTTATCATCCGCCTCCTCCGTTCATGTGCGCAAACTACGAAGAACACTACAAGCGTGTATATACTAGTGTACGTTCTATATTAGGCGCTGTAATTCTATATTAGCCGCCGCAATTCTATATTAGGGATAATATTATTTATTTCAAAAATGGCAAGTATGTATGATACAATGTATAAACATATGGTATGGCTCTCATAGTCGCTGTAGTGGTTCAGGAAAGATTGATGGGAGGAAGTGGTCAGTAAATT
>NW_014031493.1:0-1134 GCF_001186125.1 Sphaeroforma arctica JP610
TATATATATATGTATGTATGTATATGTATATATATATTTAGTTTTTGTATATATATATAGATATAGCTATATATATATATATATAAATATATAAATATAGGAACCTAATGTTTTTTTCACAAATAAACTTGTAACCTTCATTCTAGTAAGTGTCTTTATCATAGGTGGTGTATTAAAGTACATAGGCCAAAATACTATGTATATAACGGCGTGTATATTCATATGGGTGTATGACAACAAAACCCTCTACTCACACGGGTGAGATAGTACACAACAATAACCTGACGGTTTCTCATTTGTAAACGTAAATGTAAATAAGTACGGGAGACCCCCAAACGGCTCCATGTGAGATAGCACACACTGATCACTTATCGTTATCTAACAAAAACTGCGTAAACCTATTCGAGGTGTGTGGCGAAGTACGGCAACACCCGTTAGCTACCCACGTGAGTTGGTGCACAAAGGTCTTTATTACCGTTTCCCTTTATAAGCGTAACGTCTCAAATAAAAGTACGAAGCATTCTGTTTACTGCCTTTTCTTGATGCTAAACAAAACGTACCGTTTAAAATAAACGTACAGAGGAATACGTAAAGAAGTACGGTAATACACTCATCAGTGCCGCCCCGGCCGGCACGTGTCTGCTGCTGTCGAAGCTGTGTCTTGGTTACGAACCGGTTACACCTCCCCCCAAGGACTCAGCTAACAGATCGGGAACGGTAAGCGAATACGTACACTGTAGCGTATGTGTATATACGTGAAATATCAAGTTTTTTATGTATATGCTAGGGACATACGTAGTCAATGGCATGATATCTTGTTATTGTATAGTATAGGATTTCTTAGCATATGTCTGTATATATTTATGATATCCTATTATTTCATGAAACAGTATATGTATCTGCTGTTTTACATATATGCACATCTCGTCCATCATATTGCGCAGAATTCGCCGATGCACAATCAGTTGACGTCGCGATCATCCGTACTCGCAGGACTTGGCCATGGCCTAGGTGCATTAGGTCTGAATGTCTCACCTATTCCAAGGTATATTATATGTATATATAAAGTATCTATGTAACGTAAATATATATATATATATATTTGTGTGTGTCGTTAGTATATATATACGTAAT
>NW_014031492.1:0-1134 GCF_001186125.1 Sphaeroforma arctica JP610
ATATATCTTGCCCTTTGACCGCTTATGTACTCACTTAGATCTGTGATGATAAATTGCATATACTTCACACTTAGATATGCATATATATGGTAAACATGTATATATATTAATGTGTTTAACAGTATTATAGATATATATATGCGTGTGCAATTCCCTAACCATCGATTTGCCTTTTTACTAGCTGACCCTATCTGTTACTCCGTACAGGCTCTCAATGGACAGTATATATATCACGATTGCAACCAGCTGGGCATCGGGATTTCAACAAACAAAGCATTACTTGTCAAGTACAACAATACGAAGAGTTGGTATGTGCAATCAGGGTGGGTTATCCAGGTATTCGTCTTTCATGCGTGGCTATGTGTAGTAACTTTCACCTCCATACTTGGGTGGTGTATACATTAGACTGATATGGCGTGTGAGCGGTGTATGAGCTTGTTAAATTATGTTTGAGGATCTTGATGGATTTTATATTGACTCAGCAGAGGGTAAATCGACAGGGTGCTTTTATGAACTTGATTATGCGGTAGCGAGAAGTACTACAGCAGTTCGTCTCTATATTCATTTAAGCTTAGTAGTGTGCTCAGCCATTGTATCTGTTGGTACGAAAGAATACCAAGATGAATTGGTTTTCAGGGTATTTCAGGGATTTTAAGGGGAGTGTTGGAGGTTTAGGATTTGTAGGGTTTATATGGAGGAATCTGTTTAAGTTCCGCACATACTGTTATGTGCACCCGGACAGGAGCTTCGATATCGAGTGGTATTGTGAGAATTGTTGTACATGTAAATGCCACAATAATACACAGTTGCAAATGTCGTAAAATGCAGGTCTAAATGCCGTATTCCCAAGCTCTCGGAACAGGCTGCTATCTACGATTTCTATAGCATAACTGTGGATGTCGTACAGTCGTAGTATCACATCATTCTGGTGGACCGTAGCACTTATGAATTTACCTTGCAGTTATAGTATATGAAACGATTGATTATACATTTTTTACACATTATACATTACTAAACCAGAACTTCACTAATCAATATTATGTGGAAAAACTGATCATACACTATATGCATATATATTACACTTCAAGAATATCACCAATATATTATCTACAAAGATTGACTATATACTACTAT
>NW_014031491.1:0-1133 GCF_001186125.1 Sphaeroforma arctica JP610
GTGTGTGTGTGTGTGTGTGTGTGTGTGTATATAATATATATATATATATATATATCAATTTATTGTTCATCTGTACGCAAGTATATATATATATGCATGCGCATATCTATGCATATTAGATATGTGTTTAATACATACACAGGTCACATATACATGTGCAATAGAGGTGATGTACATACAACAGGTACTGCTCGCTTATCCAGATAAGTTTGCCTTCGGTCTCTCCAATCTTCATCTCGAAATCATTCTGAATATCCACAGAGCTTTCATCGAACTCAGGATTGGCAATCAGCGCTGTAGCCTAATCAGACCCATGCCCCGATTATTATGTTGTAAATTCTTTGAGATTGATTTGAAGAGCGTCTTCTAAGTGTTGATTGAGTCGCCGGTACAGAGTCGTGTACTTACATGCATGTATCAATAGAAGCACAACAACTCGAACTTCGAAATAAACAACATGCTACCGGTGCCTTCGCGTGCCAGTGTGTGCGTTTTCGAAGCACGGAGAAAGCACTCACGGGTCCCCATGTTTTAGGGTCCTTTCTGCCAGGTGATAAAGCAGCACCCCAATGCAGGCAGCCATCACGAGAGGCAATGAAAAACAACATGCTCTGATAACACTCGACCCGTTTTGTACCTAACGCGATCCCAGGGCATCCCACACGAGTGTCTAAAAATACTAATCCCACATATGTACCCCTAAAGAGTCCAGACACACAAATAACTAATGAACTACCTTGTACGCTTCAAACGCCCGCATGTCGCCTGCAAACACTACATCTCTCTGGGAGGTGGCAAAGCACTGGTTAACAGTTTTGGCTCCGTAGTCAAATGGCATACAGCCGTACGGATCCCACACATCACCTCTCCACCGGCCACTTTCGTGAAGCGCGCTAAGGGGTTAGAGAGAGTTTACGAATCAATGAGTGTATTTCCGGACAGCACGCATATACTAGGCCTGACTTCAATATTGAACCTTTTTGAGAGCCCAACCACAGACCAAACGATAGGTACATGTATATATGGAAATGAACGTACGAATAAATATATATGAATGAACATGACAAGTTCGTGTATGTCCGTGTGTGCAAACATATCCGCAAATAAATATGTATACATAACTATCATTTAAA
>NW_014031489.1:0-1133 GCF_001186125.1 Sphaeroforma arctica JP610
AATAATATATATATGTATATACTAGTATATATATATATATGTGTGTGTGTGTGTGTGTGTGTGTGTGTGTATGTGTGTGTATTATATATATATATATATATATATTTATATATATGGATGGATTGATTGATTGGTTCCGAAGTAGTAGTCGCATTCGTTACACAACTTTGAAGTCAATGTACTACCGAGCTAGGTATATAGACTTTTGTAAGGAAGTGTCAAATTTATGAACTTTGCACTCATTTTCCCTACGCTTGTGGCATATAATACAAAGAGAGGTGCGCTAATGCTATTTTCACAATGAGATCATGTTCGATAAGTATTTGCCATGCTATTTGCTGGCGTGTAATGAGATACAACGCACTTTCACAACCCCCTATTATGAAATCTACCTGATTCCAAACTAGTATTAAGATGTTTGTATCGTTTTGATTTTTATGAAGCTATATCGGTCCTTTTGGCTGCAATATCAGCTGGGTTGCCAAATTGGAAATACACTTAGGATGTGTGTCCACTTCTTCCCTTTTCACCATCGAAGCTTGTCACTTGATAAAATACCGAGTACATACGAACAACAAGTAAAATTCATATCGATCGATCTCGCATACTTCTATCGACTCTCTCCCTGTCTTGTACTGACTGTGCCTGTTCTGCTTTGGTGCACTACTAGTTGCGAGAAGTGATTAAGATGATGGCCGGCAGTTATCTCGACGACGACGACCTAGATAAGGTATATGTGTGTGTACGCATACGACATACTGTGATGTCTAGTTGTGTGTGTGTGTGTGTGTACGAGATCGGAGTTGTGCGAATTATAGCTAGTTTTAATGAGCCAACCAGGTTTAACAAGGAAATAGACGGTAGGCACCATGACATGAATTATGTGAAGGGCTCATTTGCCGGGGCGTGATGTGTACGTGATTCTTTCATTTCTGCACGCGCGTGTCTTCACCAGTTGTCGGGAAGTTCTAGCAGGCTATATTCACATGTTCTTACGGACCAATTATCGGAAACTATATATATATATATATGTGTGTGTGTGTGTGTATGTGTGTGTCGTATATGTATACATGTTATTTGTATATATATATATATATATATATATTATATATGTGTGTGTGTGTGCATATATA
>NW_014031488.1:0-1133 GCF_001186125.1 Sphaeroforma arctica JP610
GTCATTATGTCTTTATGTCATTATGTCTTTATGCATATATTTGTGTACAGGCTTCGAATCCTATAGAGCTTGAAATTCGCATACTCAAGAACTGATTTAAAAACGTACATGCCGAAAATGTGTTCAAAAGGAACAACGTAAAAAGTCATTAATCTTTATCTTTTAAATGTGATGTGCTTGGTGCCTAGAATCCGATTGCGAATGGTAAGCATTCACAGATATTTTGTTTGTCTCTAATTAATTTATATTTCGATTTCGCTGTACGACACAAAATCTGTTTAGTGGTCTTCAATCTATATTCAAACAGTATTTGTGTGCATGTCCATACGTGCGCACAAAGTTTTTCAATTACACTACACGCCCACCTGCATAATTAGGACAATTCTTTATATCAACCATTCACAGGCCTGTATGTCAGGGAGAAGCTGTCGCATACTGTACATCTAGTTGGTTCCATCGAAGGGCTCTTTTCCACTATCTGAAGGCACGCTATCAGTACACAAAAGATGTGCACAGTGAGGTGAGTGTTGGTCCTGCTTTTTAATGCGTGCAATTTGTTCCCGAAATTTCACTGTGGATATTTACTGCGTATTAACATTGCCTGTGTGTGTGCATGATCGAGAATTTACTTAGGAAATGTGTTTTGTGTGTGCTGACGTGTGCATATTGTTGCAAATGTGCGCACTAGTATATGTGTGTCTCATACGTATGTGTGTATTCGAACCTTTGTCTATATCCATTCGTGTTTACGTGTATCCGTGTGTGTGCATTTTTTTTTCTGTGTGTGCGACTATGACATCAGTGTTTGTGTGACTATACACACCAGTGTTTGTGTATATAGTGAGTAGGCGTATGGATTGCTCGTGTGTGCTCGTATGTGTCGGCACATATGTGTATATGTGTGTGTTAGTGTACAAATGTATATGTATTTGTCGATGTATGAATATATATATATATATGAATATATATATATATATATATATATTATGTATGTATGTATATATACATATATGTAGATATATATATATGTAGATATATACATACATACATATATATATATATATATATATATATATATATATATATATATATATATATATATATATATAGTATAGTTATTATTATTATTATTA
>NW_014031487.1:0-1133 GCF_001186125.1 Sphaeroforma arctica JP610
GTGTGTGTGTGCGGTATACAGTTGCGGTGCAGGACACGACTATGTACTATATATATATATATATATATTTGTCTACATGAATGGAGAGCATCTTTCTCTCGGATTCTACGCCAAAAGTACACACACGCTCGGATGTACACGAGGTGGTGTGTGTGTGTATTGAATAAAATTCTCGCCGCACTCGGAAAAGAGCTTTTATTGAGATGTGATTGGTGTTTAAGCTCCGGTTGTGTGTGTGTATATACAGTTGGCGTGGTTTGATGCAAACACGGGTTTCGCAATCCTACTATGGCGACGCCGTACATACATGCAGAGTCATTTTGAACGACTACCTGGTCATCCCACACTAGATAACTCTAATACTGACGCACTATAACAACACCTTTATATGACTTTATCACTGACAATCCTACTATCGCGACGCCGTGCATACGTACAGCTTCATAGTGAACGACTACCTGGTCATCCCACACACTAGATAAGTCTAATACTGACACATTATATCAACACCTCTACATCTGGCAATCCTACTATCGCGACGCCGTAAATCCTCACAGAGTCATAGTAAACGACTACCTGGTCATCCTGCTGGACGTAGTTGACCGTAACTTTGAGATCACAGACAGTTCGGTACTACAGCGTCTAGGTGCGCTCGTGTACGCGCAGGACGCAAACACATGCGACGTCTTCTGGGCGTATGACTTTCACATGGCGGCTGTGAGACGGTTACTTTTGTGCCAGGACTTGGAGAACCACTGCATAGCCATCCCGCACGCGGTGTCTGAGAGGGATGTGTGGGGAAGAGACCGGAGAGGTATGGTGATAGTAGAGTATCAATGTACTAATGAGAAGAGGTGTAGTAATAGTAGAGTATAAATGTACTGATGGATGGTATTGGTATGTTGTTGTTGTTGTTATGGGTTATGTGTGTGTGATTATGCATAAATATGTTTTGTTGTTATGAGTTATGTGTGTGTGCTTGTGCATAAGTATGTTGTTGTTGTTGTTATGGGTTATGTGTGTGTGATTATGCATATATATGTTGTTGTTGTTATGAGTTATGGGTGTGATTATGCATAAATATGTTGTTGTTGTTGTTTATGAGTAATGTGTGTGTGCTTATGCATAAAGTA
>NW_014031486.1:0-1133 GCF_001186125.1 Sphaeroforma arctica JP610
GTATATGTATATATATATTTCTATATGATTATATAGATTCGTGCGTATACACACGGTATTTGCGACCTTGTGCTTGATGAGCCTGCACTGCACACGCACCTCCATCAGGCATAGGGGGTGACGCCTGTACGATGCAATCATCGAGTATGCATTCATCGTAGAGTATGCAAAGCTGAACAGGTAGGGTATTTGCTAGTTCATGCATATAATTCTGCTATGAAGTTTCTTGTGCATATTTAGTCCCTAGATATAGTATGTCTTGAAGCATGTAGCCATCATGTTAGACCTGGATTGTGACGGGCACTGGTCGTGCTACCGACGACACCAGTAAATGTAGGTACGGATGCGTATTCTTACACCTATACTATCAAGTTTGCTTACTATTCTACATAGTATTGTCACGCTATTTCCGATAAATCATGTCCTCCCACCGTAAGGGTTGTTGCCGTACAGGGCGTTCACAGTATCACAATAAGTGTATACACCATCAAGTTTCTGTGCTTTCTAGGAATACCTACAGATATCATTTCATGCCCACACACTTATACCAGCACGAGTAGGGACTTTCGAGCCCCCACGCTCCTACTAGTAAGCTCTCGATACTCATAAGTGTATGCTGTCTCCATATCGCACGGTCCTCTCAGACATCTGCCACAGGACCAGTTTGCGGATATTCGGTATAGGAACGAAGGGGACAATGGCCATCCAAACGGTAAGTTAGACGTTGAACCCATGTATTGATTACAGTGCAGAGCGTTTGCCTATGCTATTGGCCCCCATTTCAAGTCATTTACCCCGGGTCAGTCCAAGTGGAGAGGCGACCGTATCGGAGGCATCCTTCTGCATAACTCCTCTCAAGCACTGTGCCCTGACCGTGATTCAGTATGGTCTCGCGTAATACTTTCTGTGCAGTAAATGTCCATGTAGTGTTATGATGCAAACGCGCACGTTTCGATCAGTTATAAACCTGTATGTATATATGCCACCGTATCCACAGGGACGACCATCATCGCAACCACTCTGCTGATTCTGGGTGTGGCTGTGTTCGGCAGCGCCCAAGGAACATACATCGAGGCCATCATGACCACCCACGACACACACGTTCAAGGAGATCTGATGCGGTACATCCAGGT
>NW_014031485.1:0-1132 GCF_001186125.1 Sphaeroforma arctica JP610
TATGTATATGTATATGTATATGTATATGTATAAATGACGTATAATATATATACGAAGTAAATATGCCTATGTCAGCATCGCCAGCGTGCAAGACAAAGGCATCATATATATATATATATGTATATATATACATAATATAATATATATGTATGTATGTATATATATATATATATTTATATATATATATATATTGTATTAAGTATATATATACGTATATATATATTTATATATATATATATATATATATTATGTTATGTATATATATATACGTATATATATATATACATATACATATATATATATATATATGTGTGTGTGTGTGTGTGCATATATATATAAATATATGTTGATATGTAGATATCTACAAGAGAGATATAAGCATATATCGGCATCGCTATCGTGCAATGCGAAGGTATCTGCTAATATATGCATGCATAGAGTGGAGACAACAGAAAGCAAATGTATTGGTGATGTTACTGTATAGCGCTACCTAAATATCATGTATCATATACACATGTATGTGTATATTAAAACAACTGCCGAAGTATCGCGCACCATGTACATATGTATGTATATAGTGAACCGTCCGACTATATATACTGCCTTGTTATGGTCATCCCTCTGTGTATGCCTGTGTTAGTATTCATGTCCCTCTATTTTCCCTTTCCTGTCGCCGTGCGACTACACCGCAGGTCTCAGCATCACGGCCGACACCAGAGAGGAAATCCAACGGAGAAAGTTAGCAACCACCACGCCAAAACACACCACTGCCACACCCACCACACACACACACTACAACCCCTACAGCACCAGCCACCGCCCACACACGCCCCGTACAGCCACTCACACAACCACCACAACAGCAGCAACAACAACAAGCACCCGCACACGCACACGCACACACATACGCACAGAGATATGCGCATGTAGGGGCTGATGGTGACGCGAGTGGGAAGGACGTGCGCAATGCCGAGTATGTGTTAACGTCTGTGGTGTGCACTATTGCGGGCAAGCACGGCGGCAATGTTGTGGCATTGGTGTGGGTCGATGGCGAGTACCACAACAGAGCCAACAACCCTCCTGTAAGTTATATATGGTAGTATCCTATTGTATACGTGGAATATATATATAT
>NW_014031484.1:0-1132 GCF_001186125.1 Sphaeroforma arctica JP610
CCACAATTCATCATAAAATATACGACACAATTACACTGCTCAAGCACATCGCCTTCGAATTGAACTGCAAACAGGCCAATTGTGAGTGAATGAGTTTTGAGCTATGACTCTTTGTTTTTATTTTGTGCAGCTTCTTGCTTATTACTATGTATAAATGGAAGCACTGAAGTAGTGCAGGAGCCAGGAGGTCCATGCAGGATTGCTGGGAAGGCATGGATGCACAATGTGTATCAGCTGGAGGATCTTTAGCGTATGGTGCGTCTGAAGATGCGAATTTAGTGTATTTGAACCATTGAAATTAGAGGTAAAAGTTTATCGCTATATACGTGTAGCAGAAGTCGACTGACATAGTATATTTTTATACATCGCTTTATCACTCACTCCAATAAAAATCCATTCTCTATGCAGAGTAGTTCTTCATTTCCAACTATTATCGACCACTAGTATGAATTTATAATGTTTCGCTATTATAAAGCACAGTATCTAATTTGTCCAAGCTCGAATATGCATTGGTGATAGAGCTGTCCACCTATGTCCCAAAATCCAACGTCAGACTGCTTATTCTCTCAACCTCGGTGTCGACTACAGTGGAATTCACACCTGGAAGTAGAAATACGGTTTGAAACAGTACTAGCCCATATCTTCTAAACTTATTGTCTGTAGCAAATACAGCTTTCCAATAGTTGAACTTACGTTGCATGTATATTGCCCGTGATTTCTGCTAGAGCAGATTCTAATACTTCGAAAAGCGGGAAAGAAGCACTGCACTCGCCAGGGTTGCCGCTTTCTCGTGCATTTGCAGTACATCTTCGTCCTCGCATCTGTAGGTAGCGTGACGAAATAAGTACGTGTAAAACTTAAGACTGAGCGTGAGCTTATATGAACTAACTCTCGCATGATATACTAAAACAAATAGATACATAGATACATAGATACATAGATACGTAGATACACACACACACATATATATATATATATAGATACATCACACACACACACACACACACACTATATATATATATATACACACACACGACGACGCAGACGACAGACGACACACACTCCACGAGTATATATAGTATATATACACACATGCGTCCTACAACAAAAACAACACACACTACACACACAC
>NW_014031483.1:0-1132 GCF_001186125.1 Sphaeroforma arctica JP610
ATATATATATAGGGTTTTATATATATATATATCCCTCTCACCCAACCCATATCTTGCATGACTCAGGTCTAAGCACACCAAGGAACCTACCGCCGATCATTCGCCCCTACAAACCCGCATGTCCGCCTATGGTGGTAGCCCTATGTCATTGGCTGATCACTTGGCACTTGACGACAGCACCGAGAATGTGCAGAGACAGTCGTATTCTCAGCCCTCCAGCCCCAATGCCTCGCCATCGCTGAAGGTGCTTATTTCGTTACGTGTGGAAATAAGATGTAGTGATAGTGTATAGTCGCCCGTGCGTGGGAGATTGAATGGTGCGATCTGGAGGTCGTGTGTATGTATGTCTTTAATTTTTGACTGATGAGTGTTTCGCTAAAGACGCTTATTTCGACACTTGTGGAAATAAAGTGGGGTTGTCAAGTATGGATGCTATGATAGTGGTAGAGGCCATTTGTATGTCTTTTGTCATTTGAAGTTGGCTGTCTGTCGGGCCGCCATCGATGAAGGTGCGTATTTTGTCACATGTGGGAATAAGATGTTTTTATTAAGCATGGTTGCTGTGACAGTGGTAGAGGCAGTCTGTGTGTTTATATCGATAAATATTTCATCTGTTTGCTGTGATAGGGTTTTAGGGTTTAGTTGATGTTTCATCTGTTTGCTGTGATAGGGTTTTAGGGTTTAGTTGATGTTTCATCTGTTTGCTGGGGTTGTAGGGTTTAGTTAATGTTTTAGGATTTAGTTGATGTTTCATCTGTATGTGTGTCTGTCATATCCACAGCAATAAACTCATTGTCTTGTTACCGCTGTACGTTCACATTGGTCCACGTGTGTACGCTCACCTCTTCCTTACGACCGTAAGCCCACCTCTTATCTACTACCGTAAGCTCACCTCTTAATTACTACCCACAGTCACATCGGTCCCTGCGCCTTCGTCTCAGAAGTATGAGTTTCAAGAAACCCCACTCACCAACAGCTGAACAGCGCACTAAATCAACCGCAGAGGAAGTGCTGCCCACACCCACAGCCAATGACACCACGCACACCGCTGTCAGGACGGCCGCCAGATCGTTGAGGTAGGGCTAAGTGAGAGAGAGAGATATATATATATATGTGTGTGTGTGTGTGTGTG
>NW_014031482.1:0-1132 GCF_001186125.1 Sphaeroforma arctica JP610
TATATATATGTGTATATAAAAATACACATATACATACATATATATATATGTATATGTATTTATATATTTATATATTTATATATTTATATATTTATATATTTATATATTTATATATTTATATATTTATATATTTATATATTTATATATTTATATATTTATATATTTATATATTTATATATATATATATATTGATATGTAAGAGTGGAATATGTTCATTGAGTCAATGCTTCCCAGTTAAATACAAGCATACTAATTCCCGAGCCATACACAACACTCATCATACCCTTTACTTCCCCATTGTGATTAACCTCTTTCGCACAACATTTGTTGTCTCTCCTGCAGCCGCTACCAACTCAACCAACAAGGCAGCTCTCTCGCGGGATATCAAAATCGAAAACTTTGATCTGTCGCACTATGGCAAAGCGATCTTAGCAAACGCGTCGGTTACATTGGCCTTTGGGCGGCGCTACGGACTTGTGGGGAGGAATGGGGTATGTTGTGCATAAGAAAGGAGACGTACGTAGACGTAACGTACAAGCTACCTTTCCTGTACGCGCGAATATGTGTGTGTGTTGAGCACAAGAAGGAGACAGACGTAGACGTAACGTACAAGCAAGCTTTCCAGTACGCGCGAATATATCTGTGTACCTTGATAGCTCGCACTAGGTGCTGTAGATACCAGCCAGTGAGTCTCGGCTGAGTTGTCCCTGTACATACAAGTAAGTTTTCCTGTAGGCGCGTGTATATTTGCGTCGTCTGAAGAGCTGTAGATACCAACCGGAGAGTCTGGCCCAGACGTGCGGTGTACAGTGAGTGTGGGTTGATGGGTTGTAAACGGTCGTCCCTTGTGTGTCCGATTGTCTTGCTGAACTCCATATGAATCAGCATGAGGCATGGTGGCATAGGTACTATACTGTATCGTATAATATATCACTCTATACCGATTGCAGGTGGGGAAGACGACACTGCTGAAGGCTATCGCGCACAGAGAACTGCCAATCCCACCACACATCAGAGTGGTCCATGTTGAGCAGGAGGTGAGTGTCTGTTGGTTGGAGATATATATATCCTTACATACACGCACACACGCACACACACATATACACACACAACACACACACACATATATATA
>NW_014031481.1:0-1131 GCF_001186125.1 Sphaeroforma arctica JP610
ATATGCGTGTGTTTATGTGGTTATAGCAATACTTTAGATTCCTTTGTATTCAAAGATTCTACCATCTTTCACTATGACAGATCGGATGGGGATTCCTCGTCGTACATGCTATATATATTTCTCATTACACTGCGGATTCACGCAGTATGTAAAGGTAGGTAGAAAGTTGTGAATACGATAGAGACCCTCAGTAGATGTCAGTCAATATGTTGCACCTTCTAACATAGCTATCATTTCGTACTATCGCTATGTAGAGTTCTTAAAAGGTGAAGACCTGAAGGCATTGGGTATAGATATGGATAATCTGGAAATAGATCCCAGTGCGGCTATAGCCGAAGAAGAAAACCCGGAACCTCCACAACCTGGCAACAAGAAGTTTGTTTCACCATATTTGGATGCGCAGTTAATGCACGATGCTGAGGCGATGGCAGCAGCTTCACCGAAAACAAAGAAGAAGAAGAAGTTCTTTAGCGGGTATGTTATGTTGGTCGATTGGATACGGGTTTAAGGATTTCAAAGTTTTAAAGTTCTTGGGTTCCGTGGTGTACTTTGACGGTAAATACATAGTTTGTGTCAAAATTCTTCAGCACGTATCTTATGTTGGTCTGAGGGGTTCAGACTTTTAGAGTTTAAGGGTGTCATGGTGTACTTTGAGTTTAAATATATAGTGTTTATAGATGAAGGTCGTAGGGTTTCAGGGTTTCATAATGTACTTTGTGTGCATATAATCGTTATCAATACAGACAGCATTGTATTAGTCTACAATGTAGCTGTATGTGTATAGACACAGATCGATATAGAGTTTTTGGGTCAGGGGTTTGCCTAAAAACATACGTTCCCATACGTATACTGCAAAACCACAAACTTAATTCATATATATGCACTCGCCCCCCAGAATCATCGATAAAGACACCAATGCGAAGAAAATCACAAAGAAAGATCTCAAAACATGGAACGAGCGATTGAAGATGATGGCTGCGGAGGTGAAGACTAAGCACGGCCTAACAAAACTACTGGAAGTGTACAAGAACAACCCCGCTAAGGGGTCAGTCGAGGCTATGAGTGAGCTGGGATATCAGGTAAATATATATTACATATATATATATATTTATCTATATATATCTACATATC
>NW_014031480.1:0-1131 GCF_001186125.1 Sphaeroforma arctica JP610
ACAAGCTGAAAAAGATAGCATGTATAACCTCCCTTATCCGTTCTCCATATAATGTCTTTAAATTCAGAACGATCAAGAGGGGCATTTGAGTCATGTCTTCTTGCGAGTATAATCTCTGTAGTCGGAATACGACTTGTGCCTATATTAAGCGCACTAGAACCATCGGGATTATTTACCTCGTACGTTCCACTTTCAGTGTCTGCTACAGAGATTATGTATGGACCTATCCATTTAGATGTTAATACAGTAGTATCGGAATTACGTTGACGGATGTTAACTCTGTCACCAACCTGATACTCTGCTATCTTCTGGGTAATGTTCCAACGCTTTTGCCTTTTTAAGAAGGCTATATTGCGTATTTCTCGCAAGCAAGGATATACAACGTTATAAATACTTTGGACCTTCTCTAACCATGGTAACTCATGGTGATCGGGTTCGTCCTTGTTAAAAGGGATTTGTAACTCACTATATCTGCCACGAAAATAGTGAGCGGGTGTAGTTCCTGTAACCGGATCAGCACACTCGTTCATCTGTGTTTGTACCCACTTAAGGTGGTACGGCCAATCATCTGCATCATCCGTTAATGCAGTACGCAAGAAGGACTTAAGTCTTCTATGGCGCGTTTCATTCGCGCCTTGCGTTTGCGGCTTATATGGCACACCTCTCTTATGGCATATGCCTGATACGAGTACTAGCGATTCCATAACGTCATCGCAGAACTCACTACCGTTATCAGTGCACATAGTACCCGGCCACCCGTGGTCAGCAAAGACTTGGCAACATAATTCTGCCACGGTCTGCGTATTCTTATCCTTTAATGGATATAGCAAGGTAAACCGTGACGCCACATCAAAGAAGTGGCATACGTAACGGTCGCCTGTGTGCTCGGACGTGGGCAGGTCAACCAGATCAATGATGACCCTGCGCCATGGAACATCTTCAGTCACACTCTTAAGCGGTGCGAAACCATAGCGCTTGATCTGATTGAGATCACAGTCTGTGCATGACTGATATACTCTGTCAACTAAAATACGTAGCGGTCGCCTGTGTGCTCGGACGTGGGCAGGTCAACCAGATCAATGATGACCCTGCGCCATGGAACATCTTCAGGCACACTCTTGAGCGGGTGCG
>NW_014031478.1:0-1131 GCF_001186125.1 Sphaeroforma arctica JP610
GATATATAGATATGTATATAGATATAGATATAGATATAGATATATACATACATACATATATATATATATATTTATATATATGCATGCATGACATACACATACATGCATACATATATATATATACAATATGTATATTTCTATATATAGTGTTGTAATATAATAATATACTAGAATAACAAAATAAAAGTATATTAATACACATATAGTACGCATATAAGGATATCAGAAATGCCTTCTAATTCCGACCCGCATATTCTGCCTCACTGTGAATGGGCGAATTTGAGTGGAATGTAGCCTGAAATTCGAAAAAGGTTCGATCCAAAACCAAATCTCGGTACACAAAATTATGCAACACATACCTGGTAGAAATCGCTATACAGGGTTTCGACATGTCTTGTTTTGACTCCAAACCACAGAAATAGCGCAGCACGAGCAATGGCCATCAACCACATACCTGGTTAACACGGACGATTGGATAAGGTTATGAGTCATCGATGAGACTTCGAATAGGGTTTTAGGGTTTAGAAGTATAGCTTATATTACGTATAGAAGTTAGGGTTTTAGGAATACGCATATACGAGAGGTATATACATGCATAGTTTACGTATAGAGCTACGTACACATATTAGTTTAAATTTAGCGCTACATACATAAATAGTTTACGTATAGAGTTATGTACAGACATATATTACATATAGAGCTATATACATACATAGTTTACATATAGAGTTATTTGCAGACATAGATTACGTATAGAGCTATCTACATACATAGTTTACATATAAAGCTACTTACATACATAGTTGACGTATAGCTATATACATACATACTTTACATATAGCTTTACATATAGAGCTATGTATATACATCACTGACTTTAAACTGACCCGTGGATGTGTTTGTAGCCTATGCGTAGATGAAAGAGTCAGCTTGGAAAAGGAATACACTCAACACCTGCGTAGACACACACACACATATATATATAATATATATACATTGACGTACACACACATCACACATCACACACACATATATACATACACACACACGCGCGCATACACACACACATATATATCCACACAGTACACACACGCATATATATATATATACATATATAGTATAGTATACTAT
>NW_014031477.1:0-1131 GCF_001186125.1 Sphaeroforma arctica JP610
CCGGACCTATATCCACGAAACGCAGTTGTTCTTCCGTTACGTTGATTTGGGGTTGATCCAACAGTGTTTGTGCTATTGGCTCATCTTCCGAGTCATCCTCCCCTGATTCACCATGACTTTGATCCTTCGCTGCGGCTTGCTTTTTCTTCCGCTGCTTAGTAAGTCTCAATTCATGTACTATTGGTTGGTAGTTCTTCAGGAAGGCTCTCCTGTCCCTTGCTATCATATGATAAGTAGGATCTTGCCTATGTGCTGCGCGCGTGTCCACTGGTGGGGACGATACATCTGATTCCAGTGCATGTCGCATGTCTTCTGAAGTTGAATTTTCCGAGGATTGTGTTTTCTCGGCTTTTCCCTTTCGAGATTTCGCCTTCTTCGCTGGTGGCTTCTGTGGCTCCGTAGTCACATTGCCTCCGGATGCACCTGCACCCGAGTCAACCAACTTCTTACGTTTCCGTTTAGTCAGAGTTGGTACCGGTTGTACCGGCGTGATCTCAGTTGCTTCAGCTTCCACTGATGGTGCCGGGGGTGTTTTCTGCTTTTCATCGCCTACAGTAAACCCTTTCACGTTTGTAGCCTTAGCTACATTCGCTGCCATATTTTTTCCTTTCGACATAATATCAATAGCGTATTTAAACTTAAAATATGTAAAAGTCGGTCTCCTCTTAGCTGACTATACGATACCAATATGTTTACGTTAATAAGACAATACGGTAATGCGTTAAAATGCAAAATGTTAAATAAGTTTAGCTTCAATCCTTGGTAATGAGCTAAAGATTAGGGGATTTTAGACCGAGACTATTGTCTATATGCTCCGCTCGAATCACTCACTACTTCCGTCTAGATTTATTTATGTTTTAGTTACTAAGACTAGATATCATTTCATTGGACGAATAGTTTACATTTCACGGCTCGAAACAATTACCTAATTAAACTAACCAATAAAATACCTCTAAGTCCAACTTAAGAAAATAAAAATAAAATCAAAACACCATGCTGGTGCAGTCATCTGCACCTAAACCCCATCACTTCGTACCTAGCTCCCCATCCCATTTAAGGCATAGACGGGCACATATAGTTGGCTGGCTAGGAGGAATCAAAACCATGTTGTCCTAAATTCTAACAACTCTG
>NW_014031476.1:0-1130 GCF_001186125.1 Sphaeroforma arctica JP610
CCACGTATTTTGTCAGCATATGAATAGTTGCCAATACCATATACACGTATATATATATATATGTACTTATATATATACACTTATATATATATATATATATACATATATATATATATATAAACATATATATATATATATATATATATATATATATATATATATGTAAATTTATATATCTATATGTATCTATATGTATCTATTTATATATATATATATATAAATATATATATATATATATATATATATATTTATATATATTTATGTATATATATTTATATAAAGATGTATATAAAGATACATATATATATAAAGAGTCAGCATATCAATAGTTGCCTTATACATAGCTGCGTATCTGCACGCTATGTATCTCCAATTGTAACAAATAATCAAAAGTTAAGTAGTTCATTAATGGACACCCTCATTTTGGATATATATCCGTACGATGTCATACACATAGCTCCACACCTGTGCTGCTAGAGCCACGGAGATGTGCGTTTGTTTTGCCAATCCAATATCGGGGTCTTGTGTGAAGCCAATACCTGCATTGCAACATAGAAATTAGACAGTCAGATTGTAACAAACAGATTAGACAAGTCAGATTATAACAAATAGATTCACCAGTCAGAGGGCGAGCCGGCCTATGGAAACAGTGTGCAACATAATAAACCGCAAAAACCTCAGAAACCGCAGAAATCAACAGATATAGACAGGCAGAGGGTAAAACATCCCATGAAAACGACAACAACAGCAGCAATCGCAAAAAAAGATAAAGCTGTCAGCGATGCATACAACCATACAACCGAAAGTCTGGTGGTGGATTGCACCAGAAAGGTGATCATTACACAGCTACGAATGCACATACACATGTATGGACATCTACAATCACAAGGTATAGACATATATAACACAATATTCGGACGTATACAACAAATATAACCACAATATTTTGATATATACAACAGCAATGTATGGACATATACAACCCAATATATGTGCCTATACAGCCATAACACATGTGCATAATATATTTATATATATATATATATATATATATATATATATATATATATATATATATATATATATATATATTATATATATATATNTATNTATCTGAGACACGACGAACG
>NW_014031475.1:0-1130 GCF_001186125.1 Sphaeroforma arctica JP610
GGTAGTTGCGTACAAACCAGCCCACCTATTCCGTTTCTCGGCCAATCGTTTGGTGCTAGCCTCTGAGAGCTGCCGTTGAATGTTTTGTTGGTTCAGTTCGTACACACCCAGAGCAGAGGACAGGTCCAGCTCACCTTGCTCCTCCCCAGGTACGTCACTATCTATGGCATTTTCTGATTTCGAATTGTTGGAGTCCAGAGTACTCTTTCGAGTGCTCGCACCCGAATCCATCTCCTTTTTGCCGGGGCTGGCACCTCGACCTAAAATATGAGCAATCGTACGTTAAACAGCCCATAGGTTCAGGTAAGAAAGCACTCGGGCCAACACCGGAGGGTCGTTGGATACACGCAGGCGTTTCAGCTAGCACGAGTTAGTAACACAATACGAAATAAAGCACTATCCCAGTCCGGGCCAAAAAAAGAAAGCGAGTTTGGGGTGAGATGGATATAGCTCTCAATAAGTGGCCGACCTCTGGCGGAAAATGAGGTATGTCGGAGCTGTTGTGGCATTTAGGAGCAGGTGAGGAATGTCGGAGTTGCTCTCGGGTATTTCAGATGCATCGCGCAATCAGCCGCCCTTGAGGATTTAAAACAACACAAGAGCACAGTAGGGTTTTATGGTTTTTATGGTTTAAACCAACACGAGAGTGCAGCACATACGCATAGTTAAGGCTGGGCTAATGAAGTTCATTTGACGTCTTCGCGGGGTAGACTGAGTGTCTGAGTCGTGGCTTTGAGATTTTAATTCGGGCAACTGTGTCGAACAAAGGAGTGGGCGAGGTGAGTCATCGCTACGTATCTACAGTGCATGCAGCGCATAGGTATGTAGTGTGCGTACACTGTATGTATGCAGGGGAGGTGTTTGGGTGGAGTGTGAGTGGAGATGTGGTGATAGACTCTGCGTGTAGATAGGAGTTCTAATATCGACCAGTATCAACAAGCTCAACATGGCTGTTTGAAAGGGAGGAGTGAATTGAGGTGATATATTTGTTTATATCTATATTTATATCTATATTTATATATATATATATATATATATATATATATATATATATATATATATATATATATATATATATATATATATATATATATATATATATATATATATATATATATATATATATATAT
>NW_014031474.1:0-1130 GCF_001186125.1 Sphaeroforma arctica JP610
TATATATATATATATATATATATCCTTTATGCCCGTATGTTTTAACATAGAGCACTGTGGTGTAAATATGAGCATCGTCAAGTATATGTACAGCTGCAACTTAGTACAGAACTGTCTGTTGTGTATAAATCTATACAACCATACATCATATACAATCGCAACCACCTCAGCAGTAGATGCGTATACTAGTTTACCTACATACCACAAGTACCCGGACACATATCAAGACGTGTCCATACAAACTCGAACACGACGTGCATCCTCAACAAACAAGACACTGACAGCACATATATTTGTCATCTCATTGACATCAACAAACAGGAGGTGGAAGATCACGAGCGTGAAATGAGCAACATGACTCTCACCATGTACGAGCGCATGAAGAGCCTCAGCATGGTACGTATGTGTGCGTTGTGATGTTTTGTGTAGTATGTGTGGTAGGTATACAGCCGACACGTACAGGCCGGTGCCCTACTATGTGTATGTTGTCAGGTACGTTGTATCACCTACTATGTGTACGTTGTATCAGAGCTGCAATTGCTATCATAACAAACAACGCGTTCGTCCGTAGTCCAAACAATGCAAAGATGAATGCAGGAGAATGATACACTATCTCTCGAGTAAACCACCGTAGCGGGTACACCCAATACCAAGTGCATATAACAGTGCCAGTGGTGGATCTACATCCATCCGTGTAGTTTCTCGGTCAGTCTGTGTTCTTGCGTGCTTGTTACTTGTTTGGCTGGTTACTGAACTGATGTGCGCCAGGCTTTTGCATAGACCGACCGTACTGCACAGGCGCATGGGGCCTCACAGCATGATTTGTATCACATACATAGAAGGGGTTTAGGTTGTGTATATCCATGAATGGTAAGTACATGACGCTCCCATGTACCCCTGAGATGATGGTCATGGTCAACGAACCAATGCCGGGCCTCTCATAATGTGACAACTCATAATCTGAACATTTTTAATGAGAAATTAGATATTATATATGTGTGTGTGTGTGTGTGTGTGTGTAGTAATAATATATATATATATATATATATATATATATATATATATATATATATATGTTGTGTGTGTGTGTGTGTGTGTGTGTGTACGTATATATATACATATATATATAG
>NW_014031473.1:0-1130 GCF_001186125.1 Sphaeroforma arctica JP610
TATATCTATAAATATATATGTATACATATATATACATACTTTAAACAGAGTCGGCTGGACACCATCTTCGCCAGCCGCATGAGTCAAATACGACGATTTGTAATAGTCAATCAATTCACCGATAGTGTTGAAGGAATGCTGCAAACGGAAGAGGATAAGTTACGCTCATTGTTCAGATTTCAGGTACTATATTTATAGACTGAATCGTATTTGTCCATACCAACTAGTCAAGTGTAAGTACGGTGAATTCTGAAATCTCTGGAAAGAACAAAAGATACATTCAATGTCATCGGGTAATAACAATGAAAATCCCAGATATGTCTTTGCACACTGCCTATCGATGATGTCCTGGAACGTTGGTTTGGCTGTCAAGGCTGTGATTTGGTGCCAAGTTTTTTCTTCCAGAAATTCTTGTCCCAAATTGGGTAAACGTGAGCGTACAAGTTCAACTTACTGAATGATTCAGATGCGTACGCGCACGCTCTACTACTACAAGCATGTACTCTAGCTTCTGTGGTATCTGAACCAACCTCTGCACCACACATACCCCGTTGGTTGCAAATGATTCAAATGCACACACATACACTCTGCTATCTAAACCACCAAAGGACTATGCACAAAGACGTCTACAGTATCTGTTACAACCTCTGTACCACACATACCCTATTGGTTGTCAAGTAGTAGGCTCCACGCTCGTTGAGGTAAACTCTGCAATGCCGCACTTTGTCGTTCAAGAAGGACACACAGTACTGCCCGTTGTTCTGCGCCGAGTCTGGAGTGGCATGGTGAAATCCATTCATACGTATGATATATCAAGATATCAGTAGTTGTAAAAGGATGCAAGTACACGCTGGTGAAGCTCACAGACTTGTGAGTTCTTCGTTTGATTGGTGGTGGTGGTGGTGTTCACTACATGTACATTCCCAGACATCACTAGTATAAAAGGGATACAAGTCCACAATGGCATAGTTCACAGTATTGTGAGTTCCTCGTTTGATTGGTGGCGGTGGTTGTGTTCGTTACATGTACATTCCCAGACATCACTAGTATTAAAGGGATGCAAGTACACACTGGCATGGTTCACAGTATTGTCAGTTCTTCGTTTGATTGGTGGTAATGGTGTTCATTAT
>NW_014031472.1:0-1130 GCF_001186125.1 Sphaeroforma arctica JP610
AAGTACATGTACACTTCGCTGACTTTTATACATGCGTTCTTGAACCAGAGAAATCGTATCACACCAGAATTTTGTCATGGGAATATGAATTATAGAACTATACGCACCATAAGCAGGACAGTTAAGATGCAAACGATAATTTTTTTTACACACTACGTGTACGTTGTCACAGATATGCTACATATGGCCACGTACTGCAGACACAACTTGTACATCGTGAACGATTTGTTATTTCTGAATTGGTTTAAGCTACATTCATTATATATGACAGCTGCATATGCATTTGAGTATGAATATCACCATGTGCTGAGTTTCATTACATTCGCTAGAGCTGATAAATCTCACAACATAAACAAATACCTAATGACTTATAATATTTCTCGATGTTGAATGCGAAAAGAACAGTCATCTTTTCACAAAATAAGCAAAACACAGCAGGGTAATATAATCAGAGTGACGCTCCATATGGACAACTTCGAACCATCTACCTGAAGACATAGTTATAGTAATATACTGACAAGTAACTACTTCTAAACATTTTTATAATAATGCACTGACATATGTATATACCTGTAAACAAATCTATAACAATGTACTGATATATGTATGTACCTGTATATATATATAGTAAGGTACTGACATATGTATGTACTTGTAAATATATATATAGTAATATACTGACATATCTAACTACCTGTAAATTTTTTTGTAGTAATGTACTGACAAATGCATCTATCTGTAAACAAATTTATAGTAATGTACTGATATATGTATCTACCTGTGAACATATTTATAAAAATATACTAACATAGGTATCTACCTATAAGCATAATTATAGTAGTGTACTGACATATGTATCGATTTGCCGTACTCAGACATAGGTAGATAGAAATGAACCTTCCCATTGACGCATTTGGCTGTAATATTCATTTATATATATATATGATATACATGCCGTCCTACATCTGCGAAGACGAATACTAGTTCGAGTGATATACGGAACCATATCGTTTGTAGATGTGTTCACAATCGTAAATAGTAATATGTAAAAATACGTATATGAAAGTATTCTCCGGGAATATGAAACTTGAAGAATATACTAATGCGTAAATGATCACACAACTGTGAAC
>NW_014031471.1:0-1130 GCF_001186125.1 Sphaeroforma arctica JP610
TATATATATATCCTACTCAATTGCACCTGACTGGCTGATCGTCTCTTTCACATGCCTTATATCTCAGGGCTTTCATCAGCTGTTGGTGATGCGTTGGGACAGACAACTGAGTAAAGAGGTGTTGGGATCGTGGTTCGATCTGATGAACGCCAATGGCTGGATTGCACGAGAGCAGGTAATGGGTCTAGGATTTATGGACTAGGGTTTAGGGTTTAGGGGTTGCATGGCCAATTAGTATCCAATGATCTATGCTGTTATTCTATGGCAGACCCTCATATGTTCGTGGGGTTGTTCCGTAGAAGCGAGTACTTCCAAAGCTCGGTACTTTTATTCACTGACATAGGCGTGTTCTCGTGTCTCACACAGCGATTAAGCAAAAACTAACACTCCCCCCCCCCCCCCTCGCCGGAACACATCACGCAGAAAGCAAACACTCGCCTATGGGCGTGCTACATACACTAACGTATGAGTGTGTGTCATACACTAACCTATAAGTGTGTTTCATACACTAACGTATGAGTGTGTGCCATACACTAACCTATCAGTGTGTTCACGCAGAAAGTAAACACTCGCCTATGGGCATGCTACATACACTAGTGTAAGTGTGTGTCATGCGCTAACTTATAAGTGTGTTTCAAACACTAACCTATAAGTGTGTTTCGTTCATTAGGAACAATCACCAGAGGAGACCAATCCTCAAACATGTGTGTATGCTCATGTGCACAGACTTTGAGTGGCAAAGCCAGAAGTAGGATCCCGCCAGCATTCAGCAATCAGGAAGCAAACACTCCCGCATAAGCGTGATACATATACTATCATATAAGCATTTGCCCTTCACTATCATATATATGCATTGTATCTATGGCTACAAAGTATTACCAGAGTACACCGGTTCACTCACATGTGTGTACTAAAACATGCACAGGTACTTGGTGAAGAAGCACGTAGCAAGATACCACCGGAATACATTACACAGAAGGACAACCGAGCAAACCCTCCTACCTTCTTTGTGGCTATTGACGAGTTTGTCAGCGCGATCGACCAGGTATGGGGCAATCAAAACCAGTTGCTGTTAATAGAATAACAATTGCAGTTGAGAGTATGTGAATTACTATATATATGTATATATA
>NW_014031470.1:0-1129 GCF_001186125.1 Sphaeroforma arctica JP610
CATTGTATTGTGTATATTTGATGTATACAGTGCATATATGTACATTTATCATTTGATATAATATATATATATAGACAAAGTTGAAAACTGGCCTGTACGAAGGGCTAGACATTGAATGTATTTTTTGAATCGTCATAACTAGTACTTTTCAACATATGAACAGCGCCTTCGCCTACAAGATATACCAGTCTAATACATCAGGCCAATACTTTGTTTTGATCTGTTTAAATACAGGTGCTATCATTTTTGTGCAATATATCAGTGTATGTGTTATAAGTTGGTCTATGCCCAGTACTTTGCACGACCTATTGGAGACTTTTGTTCATGGACATGATCATACCTGTCCTACAATGTTAGTATTTCGTATGGAATGAATACAGTAGCGGATGTTGCGCGTGGATCTGTTGCCAATATTTTCATAATCACTGCGCATGTCTAAATTGGCATTGACTGTTAAAGTACTACTCGCCTTTGCAGAGTGCCTCAAACTCGGGTGTATGCATCAGATATATATAAGCAGACCTCTAGAGTCGGGCAACTTTCAGCCAAAGTCAGTACTGGCGAAACGAAACACGAGACAGAATGGGAGAGAGTGAACACTGCTACACAGCTTTGGAAGCACAAGACTTCTGCTCGTGCCATTCAAGTGCGTCCGACGGCCTATCAATACAATCGATCCATTGCTGCATTCGCCGTGGATTTTTCTCTGGTGTACTTAACTTATAAGGAGATGCTAAAAAATGGTGCTAAACCGAGTGCAGTGGCTTATAATACTGTGGTCGCTAGTTGTGCGAAAGCAGGCGAACTCGGTGACGCGTTGGATGTGTTGAAAGAATTGACAAGTGCCGGGTGTGATCCACATGTTACAACATGCACATCTCTCATATCTGCTTTCGGACGGAAGGGCCAGTGGGAAGAAGCTGTCAATCTGTTCCATGACATGGAACGTGCAGGTGTTGTACGCGATACGGTTAACTATAATGCTACTATTTCAGCATGCGATAAGGGATATCAGTGGCAAAAAGCCTTGGATCTGTTTTATGAGATGGAAGCCAAGGGTATCAAACGCAATACGACTACCTATAGTTCCACTATATCTGCATGCGAGAAAGGACATCAGCTGAGACTG
>NW_014031469.1:0-1129 GCF_001186125.1 Sphaeroforma arctica JP610
AGTTAAGCATTCAAATTTAGCTGGACTTCAAGTGCTCAATCTATTGGTAGCTATGCGTTCTAAATTTAGCTGGATTCTAACTGCTTAATATATAAGTAGCCAAACCTTCTGAGTTCAGCTGGACTCTGGCTGCATGATCTATTAATAGCCACACTTTCTAAAATTAGTTGGACTCTAGCTGCTCAATCTATCAATAGCCACACGTTCTAAATTTAGCTGCCACCCGTCTTGCATATTCACACAGGCCAGGAAACTTGTGATGGAAGGCACCGAACAATGCCCACACAGTGAAGATCTGTGGCTGGAAGCCTCGAGATTGATGGTGAGTCTTGGGTTTTAGGTTTTTGGGTTCAGGATTTTTCCATGGCCTCCGAAACTATGTCAGGGTTTGGAACTAAGGTTTTCTATGGGGGGGGGGTGGAACAAGGTTTTTTAATATTCTGAACCAGTTATAAGATGTGAACTAGGTTATTTGGATTTTGGTTTTTTGTTTTTTCGAGTCTGACCTCTATGGTTTTAGGATTTCAGGGTTTTACATGCCTTGTGGTGGACATGTAGTGCGTAGGCACACGGCTAGCCCGCCAGGTATTGGTCAGACGTTTATGTACTGTGCGCACCTTGATAGCATGCAACGGATAAGTCATGCACTACCTCTTGTACAGATCAGATGTAGGTAGATCCCACATGCGTATCTACAATGCACATGTGGGTGTTGCTTACATTCATGCTATCATGAGTCCACTCAGTTACCATGAGTGCGTTCAACTCGAGTACTAAGAGCATCATAGAGTCTTATCTACATGTCTTATATTCACACACCCATTATTAACTGACATACGTTTACCTTTTTTAAGTCTCATCTACGTCTCTTATATTCACACACCCATTATTAACTGACATATGTTTGCTTTATATTGCTACTTAGCCGCCTGAGGATGCAAAGGCGGTGGTTTCAGAGGGTCTGCAGAAGATACCTCTGTCAGTCAAATTGTGGGTCAAGGCCATGGAGATGGAGTCAGAGCTAAAGGGCAAGAAGCGCGTCATCAGGAAGTAGGTCATTTCAGTGAGTATAGATATATGTATATGTGTATGTATGTATGTATGTGTACATGTATGTTTATTTATATGT
>NW_014031468.1:0-1129 GCF_001186125.1 Sphaeroforma arctica JP610
ACTCATTTCGTTTATTTACTTTGAAATTATCACGATACTTAGATTTTACCTACGCGTTTAATTACTCTAAGGCGTTAATATCGCCTTGATAGACCGAATCATACACTGGTAGATGTTTGATATCAAAATGAAACTTTGATATCGTATCATGCCATCGGCTCAGTAATTGAGAGTCTGGCTTCATCTCCTTCGTCTATTGAAGGCACTTCTGATCACACATCAGAGTAAAAGCTGTTCCGTATAAGTAATCGCGGAAGTGTGTTAGAGCTGCTACTATGGCTAATAGCTCTTGCTTCACAGTTGATAATTCAACTGTGATGCATTCATTGCTCGGCTAAAGAATTGTATATACCTAGGTTTATAATCTATAACCTGGTATAGTACACCTCCGAGTGCTAAGTTTGATGCGTCCGTTGATATTTCAAAAGGCACGCCATCGACAGTTCCTTGTACAGCAGGGGCTTGTTGGACTGCGTGCTTCAGCGCTTTAAATGCGTCATCGCACCCTTTAGTCCACAAGTCTTCTAGTTTGCCTTTATGACATCTTAAGTGTCCAAAGGGTTTAAGATAATCAGTCAAGTGTGGTACTCCATCTGAAAAGAAGTTTACAAACCCACACATGCTGTTGACATCTCTTCCTGTAGTTGGTGTTCGCCAATCTAACAGTTCCACCTTACCGGGGTCGATTTTAATACCTTCCCCAGATATACGATAGCCTAAGAGCTGTATTTCACTCATGGCGAAGTGACATTTCTTCTCGTCAATCTTGAAGTTTTGTTCGTCGAGGCTCTGAAGGACTCTACTGACTAATGCGGCATGTTCACCCTTAGTCTTAGAAAAGATGACTATGTCATCTATAGAGACTTGCACGTTAGGGCATGTCTGCAAGTATTTCCTCCATTACTTGTTGGAAGAATGCTGGTAAGGAGTGCAACCCGAAAGGTGCACCTCTAAACCTGTATTGTTTACCTTTCCAGGTAAAACTAAAGTACCTACGATGGTAAAACCCCTAAACCCTAAAACCCTGTGTTAGGTCTATGGATGTAAACACCGTAGCACCTTCCATTCGTCTCAGTAACTCGTTTATACGAGGGAGATGGAAACTGTGAGTTGTAAACTTCGATGGAAA
>NW_014031466.1:0-1129 GCF_001186125.1 Sphaeroforma arctica JP610
TACTATATATATAGTATATATATATATATATATATATATATATATATATATATATATATATATATATATATATATATATATATATATATATATATATATATATATAGATAGATATATATATATATATATATATTTATATAGATATAGTAAGAATTGTACATATACTATATAAAGACTGTAATTTCTCGCGTCATGATGATCTATCTTAGTGCCTATCTGCAATCTTTGAGGCGGAAATATGCTGTGGTTTGGCTTTCTTCAGCAAGGCGCAGTATTAACACAATTGTCAACATAAACGCAAACACACCCGTCCCTCTACCAAAACGTACTGGACTTGGCCTAAAACCAAATACAATCACACTTACACAATGTACAAAGATTGGACAGTCAAAGTCATACTTACTTGCAAGGCCGTATACATCCATTCCTAATCGGTTTACACACACTAGTATTTCCACGCAAGTGACAATGCTAAACACATCACACCTGTACAAACCCACGCTGATGACTGCTAATAAATCTCAGTCACAAAGACGTACTTTTGGGACATCGCCTATGAGCTATAGAAGAGCTACTAGTAGTTATTTCAAGGCCTCGCGCGCACGTTTGCGATCACAGTTACGGAACAGAAATCAGGAAAGAAATGGTGCAACCAAACTAATTTCAAATAGTGGGTCGAATGATACTACATTGCTTCTTACTGCGGGCAACAAGAGACCGTTGTATAACCCTGCGGGTGGGACTACGCATTACTATGCCGACTTTCAGCATAGTATACACGAACTAGATGATGCTATGAAATGGCGGGGCTACTCCTTATTGAGGATTCTGTTTGGACTATCAGGTATGTGAGGAGAGTAGGATATCGGCTATATGTAGGGTTAAATGGGAAGGTTTACGAAGTATGACTAAATGATTGCATGTTTGAACATGCTCTATATTGGTGTATATTCTGATATAAGTATTCATTCGAAATATTCATACACACACGTATATATATATATATATGTGTGTGTGTGTGTGTGTGTGTGTGTATGTGTATGTATGTATGTATATACATATATATATATGAATGTGTGTGTGTATGTTTGTATATATATATATATACTATATATATATATGTATATAT
>NW_014031465.1:0-1129 GCF_001186125.1 Sphaeroforma arctica JP610
GGGTGTGTGTGTATGTATTTGTAGCGTCTCTTCCAAGTGTACTGAACTACGCCATATGCTGCAACACACGAGAAATGTTTGCACTATCACAGGTTTTCTTAAAGCCTTGAGATGTATATATTTAAAAAAAATATCACGTCTTGTTACAAGTACATACAACATACTACAATTTTTTGTTTTTGTTTTTTGTTTTTTTGGTGTACAAAAGCAATAATAAAGAAATAAATACGCTCATCAATACAGCAAGAGTAACTGAACACTGTGAACAGAGTGTCAGAGGGTCAAGGTCACAGAGAGTTTCACTCTACAAGAATAATTTGTATATTTATAAGTACGACCACTCTGAATATATATTTTGAACAACAATAAAGCTACATATCTACTCTAGTGTTAAGCAAACGTAATCGTTATATATTTTATTCTACCAACAGAAGGCTCACTCATATACCGGTATTGCCAATATGGAGCAGGTCTTATCCGTTTTTGTCCCGCTTACGGCTGTAGTTTGCCTACTACCTCGGCCCGTACCGGCTCAGGATGTTGCAATAGACGTGAAGGGCAGCTTGTACACTCAAATACGCCGCTTGGCGGTAGTGGCGTGTATATTGCTGACATTCGTGCTCTCGCACTACCAGCATGGTCACAGGTATTTGTTATTATAACGCTTAGATTTGTAGCGTCTATAGACTGGGTTATGTACGCATTTCCAAGATGTGAATGTAGTGATTCAGAGCGTTGTCAAGCGGGGCATCTAAGGAAAGGGGTGATTCAGTCTGCTCTTGACAGTACTGGTGCACGATTGACTTGATGCTCTGTGCAAGTTTTGTGGATTTTTGCGATTGTACCTGTAAGGCAGAGTATAACGGCAAATTGACGTCTTCAACCCTTATATGATATGCACTTTCCCAGATGCAGACTATCTCTAGTTATATACATATTGTGAATATATACAATATACATAATATATATACAAATATAATATATATAAATATGTATATATATATATATATAATATATATATATATATATATAATATATATATATATATATATATGTGTGTGTATATACATATATATATATATATATATTGTGTATATACATATATATATATATATATAGTGTGTGGTGG
>NW_014031464.1:0-1129 GCF_001186125.1 Sphaeroforma arctica JP610
CATATATAATCTATACATATTATTATATATATATATATATATGTGTGTGTGTGTGTGTGTTTGAGTTTGTATACTGTTGTCTCATATGGTATGTATAAATATCCAACTCTGTCGTGCTCGTTTGTTCACAGTGCACTCGTGCTTGGTGTACCCACGAATGGTTCATACACGTTCATCACTGTTCACCTGATCTGTTCACTCACTCCTGACTACACCCGCGGTCTATACTTAGATGTCGATAAGTACTTCTCAGTAGTAAACTGTCATCTGCAGGCTGGGTCTGAGCAGGGAGCTCGGCGCGTTCGTCAGGTTACTGATGCAATGGAGAGTGTATTTAAAACTGCGAGGCGAGAACGGGAAGAGTTCGAGAAGCTACACGCGGCACCTCAGAGGAAAAGTAAAAAGAATAAGGTATGGAGCTATTGTAGGAATTGGGATATATGCGTATGAGATAGGTGTTCTTCTGGATAGTAGTTTTATTCGTATAAGTTTATTTGTTAGAAGTATATGTCAATATATATATATATATCAAAGTATCTATAGGTGTGATTTACATTTATATTTTAATATCTGTGTCTAATTGTTCATACATATATATACTCCTGTAGGTGTATATATCACTTGATTTAAAATATATCTAGTTAGAAGCGATGTGCATCTTTGGTCGTAATATGGTACAGTTTATGTCAATGTAAGTTCTGTACGTATGGTACATTGTTCGTGATACTCTCTATTGATATACATTGCATCATACCTTGATACAGGCTAAAAATAGCCCAACCAATCAAAATACAACACATCTCGACGACATTCCTGGAGCGCCCCCGAGGCCTGAAGATTTTCCCATTGTGTTGTGCGGTGATTTGAACGGCGGTGATGAATCCGGTAGGTATCTGAATACAAATTTGATTATATGGATATGTACGGATTATATATACATATATATATATATGTATTCCTATATATAGACATACCCGTATATATATATATATATGTATGTATGTATGCATATAAATAAATATATATATATATATATATATATATATATATATATATATATATATATATATATATATATATATATATATATATATATATATATATATATATATATATATATATATATATA
>NW_014031463.1:0-1129 GCF_001186125.1 Sphaeroforma arctica JP610
TATATATATATATATATAATTAATATTTTATATGTATACGTATATGTATATGTATATGTATATACAAAAACATACATCTGTCTGTGTATATATAGATATATCAGTTTATATATAATTATATAGTACGGTGATGTATTTTCGTGTTTTGTATGTATAGCTGTAGACCATAGTGCATATCTCTCTTGATCAATGTTCATAATTTCACTAGAAATATATGCGAATTAATCCTGTGTGCTTATGTGATACATCTCCACTCATACTGTTTTCGTACTCAATGTCTTCAAACAGCGCCTGTTACGTGATGACTATATTCCATATGAGATTCTACCGGTGGCGGGCTACGAAGACATAGCGCATGCCAAAGCGGAGTTAGTGGACGGAAACGCAGCGGTATGTACACTGCTTGTTTGTAATATGCATTGAGATGATCTGACTTGTCTGTACACTGCTTGCGTGTAGTATGAAAGGACATGACCTGACTTGATAGTTTTGAGCTAAAGTATCGTACATGAAGTTTTGTGCAGTGAGATTGGCACTGAATGTTACAGTATGGAGATAGCTTGTTTGTATGTTATAGTTTTGAGCTAAAGTATCGTACACGAAGTTTTGTGCAGTGAGATTGGCACTGAATGTTATAGTATGGAGATAGCTTGTTTGTATGTTGTAGTATGGAGATAGCTTGTTTGTATGTTATAGTATGGAGATAGCTTGTTTTTATGTTATAGTATTGAGATTGCTTGTTTTTATGTGTTCTTTTGACATTTGTCTGATCTCTGGGCCTGGGCCTTGCTCTCTCTCCTGTCGCAGTGTTGCACAAACTGCTTGTGTTACACTGCATATTTGAAACCTGATAACTAGGCTATAAACTGACATTTACTTCAGTTACCAATGCCTTTAGTATGCGAAACCATCATATTGTGTTTGTGAATAGGTATGTTGTTCCTCAATTGTAATAGTTCTAGAGCGCAGTAATGCTTAACTATTGGTCTATGATAAAGCGTTAACTTATGTTTTAAGTGATTAAGGGGAATATTCCGTCAACAAGATGCAAGACAAATAGCTCTGCCACATATTCTACATGTTTCTTTTACCCAATATAATCATACTTTAAATCAAGCTATCTTTATAT
>NW_014031462.1:0-1128 GCF_001186125.1 Sphaeroforma arctica JP610
TGTGTGTGTGTGTGTGTGTGTGTGTGTGTGTGTGTGTGTGTGTGCTTGTATGTATGTACGCATGTAGTCTTAAGCTACATCTTTATCTTCCATTATGCAAGTCAATTTATGCGTAATATATAGGTCTGCACTCTTTGTACGGACCACACGGATCAGACGGATGCGTTTACATACCTGTCCGCTAGTAGCAAAAAAAATGGTACAAATTAGGCCCTAAAGAAGACCGGCTACCCCACTGGCCAGACGTCCCCGATCACTACCGTGCCACCCTACCACCCATATTCTAGATTGCACCCTATATACATATCTACATATCTTTTCATGCATATAGTTATAGAGTGCCAACATACTCGACGGACACAGCAACACGCCTACGCGACAGACACGGCCACACCCGGAATAACATATCCAATACACGCATGCGATAGTATACCTGGCTGCTGGTAGTGGACAGATGGTCCGTATGAGGCCCCAGGTTAAACCTACTTCCCGTGCTAGTCAGACTACCCTGATCACCATCGTCAAAGCCCAGGGGACTGCTGGCGCCCATGTTCTTCTCCACGGTGCCCAGCATGGACGAGAAACTCCGTCTGCGCTCCAGTTCCCAGTTGGACATGCTCTGGGTGGGGGTTTGTGGGCAGGTGCATAAGGGGTAAACGAACGGACTTGGGGTCTTGGGATGGGTGTATGAGGATATGGAGAGCCATTTGTAATAAAACGAGATAAAATAGAATGGGTCACTCAATCGATTGGGGGTGTAGTGACAAGGCCTGACGTCAGCTGGGGCAGTGCCAACACCTATCACCCACTGAACCCAACCATCGAGGAGACACTGAGCCTGAAATCCAGGTCCCAATTGAACGTACTAAATAGGTTAAATGGGTGTGATCGGAGTCGATTGCGTTATTCAGAGATTGACGAATGTACGTGATCGTTTAAAACAACCCACCCCCAGCCAGAGCGAGAGGCATGCGCACGCACACATGCACACCCATACATGTATGTATGGAGAAAGTATGTCCACTCGTTCATGAGCATATACTCACCTGAATATGGCGAAGATACACTCAAAAGCCACACTGACAAATACAGACATATTATATGTGTGCAAATTGCTGAGCATAGTGT
>NW_014031461.1:0-1128 GCF_001186125.1 Sphaeroforma arctica JP610
TCTATATATATATACATGTATATATATATTATATTCTATATATATGCATACATACATACATATACATGTATCCCCTGTGGCATGATCATACAGAAATAGCTGTTGGATCTACCTTGCTTGCGTCCGAATTTGTTGACGTATCGTAGTTCGTCACTGAGCCGTGGGGAGAAGTAGTCGCTCATGGAATCATTGAACTTGGACGCTGATTGTGGTGATGGCATATAGTGTGTTTCAAATGTGATCATCCATGCATACTAACTACGCCCATACACCGCGTAGTGTCGAGTTACATACTGCAAATGGCGTAGTTGCGCACGTCGCAGTGTCTGTAGTGCCAAGAGCTATGCTGTGCAGTGTACATCCACCCGCACACACGTCAGTAAAGGAATGGGGAGATAACAACTCAGTCCTATGAGACAGCTGAAGCTTTGAATACACTCACACATATATAACACAGGATACTACTAGCCGTAAGTAAAGGAACGGGAGATAACAACTCAGTCCTATGAGACCGCTAAAGTTTTAAATACACTCACACACATATAACACAAGAGTACCACTAACCGCAATAAAACAGCTTATCAGATGCACATACTAGAATATACAACCACACAAGGCATCACACATTGAACATACGTAGTATAGTTGTAGTATGTGTAAGCCCATCTAACATACATAGCGTAGATGAAGTATGTGTAAATTCATTTATCATACATAGTGTAGATGAAGTATGTGTAATTACATTTAACATACGTAGTGTAGATGTAGTATGTGTAAACACTTTTAGCATACGTAGTGCAGATGTAGTATGTGTCACCACATTTAACATACGTAGTGTAGATGTAGTATGTGTAAACACATTTAACATACGTAGTGTAGAAGTAGTATGTGTAAACACATTTAACGTACGTTGTGTAGATGTAGTATATGTAAACACAATTAACATACGTAGTGTTGATGCGGTGTGTGTGTACGTCCCTGTGTCTCCAGCCCCAAACGACGACCCTGTGTGGTCACCGTAGCTGTAGCTGTCACTGTTCTTGAGGCGACTTTTCTTGGACGGCTCGTCAAGATCATCTTCAATCCACGCCTGGTAGTACCGAACTGTATGTATACCGATACACGCAA
>NW_014031460.1:0-1128 GCF_001186125.1 Sphaeroforma arctica JP610
TACCTAAGGTCAAGAGTGTCGGCGTGGAATTTTTTTTTATGGGCAATTCACCCGATCTGACGAAAATTGTTGACCTTTGTATTCAGCAATATCCCACACAAATTGAGTCCTTTCACCAAAAAATCATTCGTATTTAGCCCCAGTCAACAAAATTTTGTACGATTTGAACAAATGTCACCAAAATAGCAATGGGCATCACATTCATCTCATTGAAATGTCAAAGTAAAACTAAAATTAAGTTTACACGCACCTTAGATACCAACCGCCTTGAAGCTATGTGTGGTTGCCTCAGGCCTTCGTAGGTTCTAAAACACCCCCACAATCGAAAATAAAAGTCAAAATGCTCACGAAAGTACAACGAACACACCAAAGTACTGTGGTATAAATTTGGCCAAGGCGTGTTTCTGATCAAAAATGGACTGATAAAAATTAGCCTCCACCGCACCCCTACTTTCAGCTGAGTCATATCCTATTGAGCTCGCCCCTTGAGAAGGCTTGTAGAGTTTATCACCCTTCACCATCATAGCTGAGTGCAAAAGAGATTCAGGTGATGAAATCGAAAACCGATTTTGCATAAGGGTAAATCAAATTTGTGAAACAATGTTGGTCTACTTACTCTTTGCGTTTGAATTTCTACGCCACAAACATTTCAAGCTCCTCGAAAGCGCACAATCAAGAAATAGTAATAGAAAATCACATATATGTCATAGAAGAAAACAATACTCATCACGTGCGTTGTTCAAGATATATATGTAAGTCGAACATGCATATATTAATATATATATAAATATATATAATTAAATAAATATATAAATATATATGTATATATAAATACATATAAATATACATTTATAAATACGTGTATATATACATATATATATATATTTATGTTTATATATATATATATATAATATATATATATATATATATATATTTATGTAAGTATGTATGCTTGTATGTATGTATATAATAAATAATATACATATATATATATATATAAATAATGTATATATATATATATATATATATACAAACACACACATACACATACACACACACATACACACACACACACATATATATATATATATATATGTATATATATTAATACATATATATGTATACATT
>NW_014031459.1:0-1128 GCF_001186125.1 Sphaeroforma arctica JP610
AGAGAGAGAGAGAGAGAGAGAGAGAGAGAGAGAGAGAGAGAGAGAGAGAGTAGAGAGAGAGAGAGAGAGAGAGAGAGAGAGAGAGAGAGAGAGAGAGAGAGAGAGAGAGAGAGAGACAGAGAGAGGGAGAGAGAGAGGGACAGAGATAGAGAGAGACAGACTGAGATAATATGAGATATAAATACATACGTACTTTTTAAAATTATTGAGGTCTCAAGACTACATCAGGCGATTAGGTCATCAGGCGAACAACCACTAGAAAAAGGACAATGCAATCAGAATTGATGACGATTTTAACTGCAAGATATCTTTCACCAATAATTCTTAAGAGATGATCGTGACCATGACGACGCATCGATCGGCGAGGAGCCATCGACTAGCTATTCTATGCGACAATTTGATATTTACACAAATATCATATTTGGCGGAATCGTGCATACGCACCATATCGACGTACATATTGATTTTTTTCTTCACATACGTATGGCAAAATTTATAACTGAATATTACTACGGCATAGTGTATACTCTGCTACTATATCAGTTATAGTAGAGTCAGCACGTGCATCATACAATATGGGGGCACTGCCATTTTCCGCAAGGGCGATGCGGCGCGCGCTCATCGCCTTAGCGCTGATAGCGTTATGTATATCGTACTCAAAGATGCACGAGAAGTCCGATGCGATCCATATGAATTCAAAGAGATCAACGTTAACAGAAAGAGAAAATAGATCAACTGGTGGTCGAGAAATAGCCGGCAGAAAAGAAAATGTTTCAGATACGACGACACCTATGATATTAGGAGATGCAAGGTAAGCCTTTTAAAGGAAGATCGTAGTATTGGTTCCCGACTTCGGATCACTAACACGCGATACAATGCGGTGCCACTTAATCTCGCTTTCATACACAGGCATGCACACACAGACACAAAGAGACACAGACACAGACACAGACGCAGACTAACACGCACACACACACAAACACACACACACACACACACAGAGGTCCACACACACCCACAAACACACACACGTGTACACATGCGCGAACACACATACACACACACACACATACACACACACACACACCCACACACATACACACACACACGCACACACACACACTCATA
>NW_014031458.1:0-1128 GCF_001186125.1 Sphaeroforma arctica JP610
CTACACACACACACACACACACACACACACACACACACACACATATATATATATATATATATGGATCGATAACAATGCTGCATAGATTCAATTACAAAAACCTATGAATACGACAAGTGCATAGAATCTATATAAATACATAAATGGTGAGGAAAGACGTACGTATATCGAAGTTCAAACGTATTTGACAACCCATAACCAAATATATGTATGTCTTGTGGTGACTGACAATACGAAACCTATACGAACTAGAAGTTTGCCTCTATATCCTCGTGAGGCTATGCACCCTATATCGACCGCATGCCTGTGCGGGGCATACGCTTTGGAATAAATCTTTGAGCACAAACACATAAAAAATGAAGTGCGTTCAATGACCATACACAGCAGGCTGATATTTCTTTTCATGAAGCATTTTCCGTACTGTGCCCATCCGATTTAGGGTTTTAGGGTTTTAGAATTGTAAGGTTTTAGAGTTTAGCCTTAACTTTGGGTGAAGTGCAGCCAAGCTCTCGCACAAACCTACCCGCCTCACCTTAACTCTTGACCTTATGCACCGATTTATAGAGTTTTGGGCCCAGAGAGAGGAAGGGGGGTTCCTAAAACCAGGTTTTTTGTCTTTGTGGATGAACCTACCTGCTCCAATTTCTTTTGTCGCTTCAGCTTCATACGTTCGAGTGGGGTGAGTTTCTTTGGCGCCGCAGCAGCCACCAATGCCACACCAACTGTCCCTTTGTATTCACGCACACTCCTACTGCCTCGAGATGTGGGACGGGGCCTAGAGGGTGCATATATGTACGTTAATATACACATGTATAGACATGTATAAACATGTAAACACATGATAATACATATATATATATATGTATATATATATATACACACACAAACACACACACAAACACACACACACACATATACATAAACACAATAAAAAAAAAGGTAAGACCATTCATACCTATTCTCATCGGAATCGGATCGCCCAGCCATATCGCTCTGATTTGGTTTCTGTGTATATCAGAATGACATCGTTAAGTGTCAACACAGAACTAATGCTGGACGAGAGATAAGAAACAGCATAGCTTGTCCATTATATACATAGATGCACATACATAAATGCCTATATATATA
>NW_014031456.1:0-1127 GCF_001186125.1 Sphaeroforma arctica JP610
ATGTATAATACGACAGAATACCATAAAAAAAACTTCGATTTCTTCACAGTGGTATTCATTTCACACAGTAGTTTGGAAACTACAAGTCTGTACGAAAACTTGAGCTAAAAGTAATGTATTTAAGGATAAAATATATTACAGATATCTAAAATCCATTTCGCACGGGTCGAGTATACTAACTAATCCATAGATAACATCTGCTTTCGAATACAAAATACCTCGTAAAACATTCGCTGGAGGATGATCTTTCGGAAAGTTTTCGGTGCTACTCCTTCGCATTGATTTCTGTCGGTTGATACCGCCTGTGTGATAGTAAACCGAGCGCTCAGACCTCCACAGGCAAAATTTTGTACAAAAAAAACCCAATATGGATGATGGAGTATAGAGGAGTGTCTCTATATTACTTTACCATAGACAGAACGTCCCAATTAATTGGACTACATACGCACAAGAACTGACACGGTGCCTACTGAGTATACGTTTTTCTTTTATGACCATGGTGTTGGTAGTCAAAACATGTATTCATAGTCGATTGGTCATAGAATACTCTAAAACACTCACTAATAGGCAGCAAATTTGACTACGAGAGCGTTTCCTTGCATATTTATATTGGACATGTACTGTAGCTAGAGTCTATAACCTTACATATTAGCATCAAAATAAATATCAATGTAAATTTCAATATATATATATATATATATATATATGTTTGTGTGTGTATGTGAGTGCGTGCGTGTGTGTTTGTGTGTGTGTGTATATTTATGTGTGTGTGTGTATATTTATGTGTGTGTGTGTGTGTGTATGTATGTATGTGTGTACGTAAACTCCGGATGAAATGCGACTCACCCGTGACTTCTCCCAATTTCCGCAAGGTGGCCAGGAATTCCTCGTACTCATAGCCGTCGTAAAACGCAGATGCATCGAAGCAGTCGAATTCGGGCGGCAAAAGCGTTTTTGGCTACTTGAACAAACATTTGGAGGTTTTCCATTACCTGTAAACAATAAATTAGAAAGGGTTTCTACAACAACCAGATATAAAGCCTATATCACCCAGAATTATTCGGCTCAATGATGCCTACTTAAGATCGTGCGTATACTATTTAACCTGTACGTTTCGCAATCGTATA
>NW_014031455.1:0-1127 GCF_001186125.1 Sphaeroforma arctica JP610
GCAGCTTCAGCCTGAGTGGGCGTGCAGATATATATATATATATATATATATATATATAGTGGATTCGCAGATCTTTCCTTCAACAGCCGTAAGCCTCAGAACGCAACCACGGACGCGCACTGTACTTTATCTTCTAGAATGGTATTTTCTTACCCGTAGCACTCGCGCGGGTACGTGGGCCATCCGATGAGTTAGTGGCTGAGCCTGAGGGGATGTCCTTTCGAGTGCTGCCTTCTCGTGTCAGATCGTTTGCGTTGACAGTCATGAACAGCTGCTGCTGCGATGTGTGGCCGTACGCGGCACCCGCCCATATGAACATCGATGTCATCGCAGCAAAGCTTAAACTCACTACCTGGGTGTGTGGATGGCGTGTGGGAGTGGGTACTAAGTGAGCGTATTGTTGGAGTACGCCCGGGAGTGACATACATACATGTTGTCTGAGAATGCCGCAGAATTGGTGTACCATGGTGATACAGAAAGATTGGATATAATGCCATTTCATTATATATAGCAAAACTCAATCTACACTACAATGGATCAATCTCCTGTGCAAGAGTATTCGGCATCAGATCCCTGACATGTTAGCACAGACCAATGGAACCCATAACCCCGTAACTCAGATTGATTCGTGCGTGGATACCGTGTTGCCCTTGAAGAACAGCAGAACTGAGGCTACGCCAGTCACTGCAGCGGCGAAAAAGCACACCACTGACCGGCGCGCTGCCAAGTACGCAGCAACTGTGTGGGCAGCACTGGACACATGGTCCCTTTGTTTGCCTAGTTTAGAAACGTTCTCAGGAGTGGAATTGATCTGAGAGGTGGTGTGGGAATGAAGTTCATGTGACAGGTGAGATGAGTGTGGGCTGAATTATCGCTGATGGGAGTGTATGGATATGGGTATAGGGATAAGAGTTCGTGAACAGGCACTGGGAACATCAATGCGTGGTTGACTACGTACTTGTAATATGTGGTGAGTTCACCTGGTAGCAAGGAGGAAACGACAAGTGATGGACTTAAAATTCGATACGTACATATACAGATGTGTGGGAACTATACGCAAAGAGTGTAGCAGAACACACGCTTACATATAAAATAAAACAAACACTGTTTACACACACATACGTCGT
>NW_014031454.1:0-1126 GCF_001186125.1 Sphaeroforma arctica JP610
CACACACACACACACACACACACACATATATATATATATATATATATCAATCCCCAATACACATATATATCAATCCCAACCCACTCCTTTCACACAACTAGGTGGTAGAGATGGTCATAAAGAAGTTCGCCATCACCACCAACCAAGACTTGTACTCGCTTCACGAGGTTGACGCAGAAGGCGTGGACAAGGCTATAGCTGACACAGACTGTCTGGTAGACGTTATGATACAATGGGGAGTGCAGCTGTACCCCCACCGCAGTTTGAAGCTTGATTTTAATACCAAGAAGTGTGGCAAAGGTCAGAGACAGAGTGGGGTGACTTGTAGAGAGGCTGCCGCGGCCATTGATGAGGTCAATTGTAGGTGCCGGGGGTGACATATGTTGTATTGAGCAAATGTTAATCTATGCTATTGATGGTGTGTATTTATTGTATCAAGCATATGTTAATCTATGCTAGTGATGGTGTATATATGTTGTATCAAGCATATGTTAATCTATGCTAGTGATGGTGTATATATATTGTATTTGTTAATCTATGCTAGTGATGGCGTACATATACTGCGTTTAGCATGTACTAACTAATTGCTAGCTGTGGTGTATTCAATTGTAGGTGCTAGTGATGGTGTATATATATTGTATTAAGCATATGTTAACCTACGCTAGTGATGGTGCTAACTAAGTGCTAGTGATGGTATGTATATATCGTACCATGCATATAACACTCATTGCTTATTCTGTTGGCCGTTGTCTCCAAGTGCTATGTTTGGTTCGGTCACTCGTTGCATAGCCGCGTCATCCACTTCACTGTCTTGTCCTCGGCTAATCACATGACACTCACTCTCTCATTCTAATAAAACATGACACTCACTCTCTCATTCTAATTACATGACACTCACTCTCTCATTCTAATCACATGACACTCACTCTCTCATTCTATTCACATGACACTCACTCTCTCATTCTACTCACATCACACACACACTCATTCTAATCACATCACGCACACATACTTATTCTAAGCACATGACACTCACTCTCGCATTCTTATCACATGACACTCACTCTCGACCATTACCTGGTACGTTCGTATTGGGTACAACCTTCTTACTCGGCTGTATGAATTT
>NW_014031453.1:0-1126 GCF_001186125.1 Sphaeroforma arctica JP610
ATAATTCTAGGTGCAGGTCAGGCCAGGCTGTGTTCACATAGATATAAGGCTAAGCGACCCTTGGTCCCATTATTCTAGGTGCAGGTCAGGCCAGGCTGTGTTCACGTAGATATAAGGTCAAGCGGCCCTTGGTCTCATTATTCTAGGTGCAGGTCAGGCCAGGCTGTGTTCACATAGATATAAGGCTCCGCAGCAGCACACATATGGGGCCGTGGTGGCTGTGATCTGGGCCTATCTTGCCCTTTCTATACCCACGAGTCAGCCGATTAACTACAGTCGATCGTACCCCCATCTCTCACTGTAGGGCATACAGTACCAGGCGTTCATCCCGGCCCTGTCCCGAAATCCGAGGTGCGGTTGAGGTTCGGTTGGGTGCTGGTCCTCTTAAACACTAGTTTCGGGGGCAGGGCACAGATGCGCCTGGGTGGCTGTGACCTGGGCCTGTCCCGTGCCGACCCCTCACCCGGTACAGCAGACAGGTGTGTAGCGCTGCGGCTGGCGACAGTGTACGTTAAACCAGACTTGTGACTCTGTGTACGTGTGTGCGTATACCTATCGGTGGCTGGCCGGTGCTTGTCTGGGCTGTCATCGCCCGAGGTAGCTGATGGACTGCTATGTGTGTGTGCGTGTGGTGGTTGAGACGCGGGGGTGTCGGGGTGTGTGCACTCGGTGGTGTCCAGGCAGCGTGTGGGAAGTTCGGTACTTTCGCACCGCTCTCGGGACAGTCTGTCGGGTGCCATGTCTGATTTGGTGCGGCCAATGCCCTTCAGCTGTAAGGTATGGAGCACTACAAGCGCAGGTAGGCGCAGAGGAGAGTTTGTGGGTGGGAGATTCAATTAGACCAGCTGAAGTGGGTGTGATTATATGTATATATTACAAGGATGTATGGGTAGGGTGGGTGGGAGTGAAGGAATGTACAGCACTGAGTTGTAGATATATGTTATAAAGATGTAAGAGCTTGGGTTGACCAACTGGCCTAGCTGTAGATATATATTACAGAGATGTATGGGTAGGGTAGGAGAGAGTGCAGGAAATAATATATATATATATATATATATATATATATATAATAACTATATATATATATATAATAATATATATATATATATATATACTACACATATAT
>NW_014031450.1:0-1125 GCF_001186125.1 Sphaeroforma arctica JP610
TATATACTTATATGTATTTATATATGGATATATATATATAGTTGACGACGCCTCGAGCACTGTGCAACTTAAAAACAGCCAGACGCAACACAAGCAAGATATTCCCTACACAACTCCGCCACCCACCATAGCTGATATGACACTGTGTGCAGATATGCTAATGACACAGCAATTCTGTGGGCAGCACGTCAGCAGTACGTACTGATACTAAAGTCTAACGTGGAAAGCACAGATTATTCATACAAAGAAGCGTACATAGGCAAGCCGCTGTATATACACATCCGTAGATCAGTGACCGGCCAGGACATACAAGGAGGCGTATACATCTGCAACACAAGTACAGCAGGCTAAACCAGTACACCGTCACGGCATGCGATTCCCATACGACAAAGGGCACAACACCTAGTTTCCTCGCATCCTACTTACAATTTCCTCGCCTGGCCCGGCAGTTACGCGTCGTATCAGCAGTCTTTTGTCGTCCTCAGGGTGTTTTAAGCACACTACATCACCTTTATACACCCCGTTGAGAGCCTCGCTTATTCTCACTTCCAGAAGTTTCTCGGAATCGTCGAATGTAGGAGCCATCGTGTTACCTAAAAACTTGACATACTTCGTTTGGTTTGCTAGTGTGAGCAACCTGGCCCAATCCTGATGCTTGCGCTTCCAGTACGCAGGTTTCTGGAATAAGAAATACGTAGTGAGCTACTCAACTAAGACAGATTGAAATTCATTGTCTATCAATTTGTATTATACATAGATGTATGTCGAAATTTAAACATGTGTATTAAAAAATACTAATATATATATAAGTCTCAATAGAAATAGAAATAGAAATAGAAATATGAATACAAATTCAAAAGATAAATATATAAATATACATACATAAATATACATATATATATATATAATATATATATATATATATATATATATATACTATTTTTTAAATATAAACATATATTGTATACATTATAGAAACATATATTGTATACATATATATATATTTTATTATATATATATATATATATGGGATTTATATTATCGATATATATATATATATATATAAAATATATTATCTATTATACATGCCATCTTCTGAATGTTATATACATATGGTATGGTGCG
>NW_014031449.1:0-1125 GCF_001186125.1 Sphaeroforma arctica JP610
ATATTGTATTTTCTTTTCGTGTATTTGTGGCTCTGCACATGCATATTTTCCTGTTTCTGATTAGTTGGCTCGTGTATATTTGTGTGTATCATCCAATCGTATCGTTAATGTTTATCCTCGCAGGGGCATTGTTTCACTCATTTTGTTTCTTATCTTTTGCTACACGCATGTACTCATACGAATCCGTCAGGTCTTGTATTGCGTATCGTGGCATTAATGTATACATGGTGTTGTGGGTGTACACAATGTAAATGAACATATGTCGTTCTCGTATATCAACTACGTTCACATCTATAGCTGTCGTCATGGCCACGTTCACATATATAGCTGTTGTCATGACTACGTTCACATCTATAGCTGTTGTCATGACTGCATTAACTTTTATAGCTGTTGTCATGACTACGTTCACATCTATAGCAGTTGTCATAACTACGTTCACACCCATAGCTGTTGTCTTGACTACGTTCACACCCATAGCTGTTGTCTTGACTACGTTCAATCTACAGTTTTCATCATGACTATATGTTCATCTATAGTTGTCGTCATACTTGCCAATATAGCTCTCTATCTATCAAACCCAATAAACGCCGTCTGATACATCCCCCCCCCCCCCCACACACAGACGCACACGCCTGGAGACCAATAGCTGCATGTGTGGCTATGCCACACGTGCACAGAAACAGTTGGCACCGTATCTGAAGAAGTTACTGCCGCACTGGCTGTGCTGTCAACACGATGTGTACGCCGACGTCTCGGCTGTGGCTGTGTCTGCATTTGACGCACTCTTTGCTGAGAAAAAACAAGGTGCGTTTGGGTCCTGTACAGAAGTGTGTGGGGGCAGGTTGTTGTGATGTCCCTGAATAGTTTCCAAAGGTGCGCGTGCCATGGTACTGAAGGGTGAATGAGTTTAAGGTGTCTGTGTGGTTGCATTGTCGCCATGATATGGATGTCGGGGGTTTTGGATTTCGGATTTTGCTGTGATTGTGTCACCATACAAAGTGTTTCTTTAGGCAAAGCAATAAGTTGTGTCGTGTACTATCACAATGTGTGCATCGGCATAGGGTGCTTTTATTTTGAACTAGATTTTATATATATATATATATATATATATGTACATACACACAT
>NW_014031448.1:0-1125 GCF_001186125.1 Sphaeroforma arctica JP610
ATATATATACAATATAGATGATTTTGTAGATATAAATACAGTTATGTCCCAAGTACAGATATATATGTATATGCATAGACACACCTCCTCCCGCCCCTGTGTGCCAACACAAGAGGTCTCTGAGTGTGCACAAGGCATTAGTTAAGGTAGCGACCCCGTCCAGTTCCTCAGTCAGCGTGGTGACAGCCTTGTAATTGCCCACCAACACACTCTCCAAGACACTAAGTGCTGCATGGCATCTATGTTTAGAACACAAAGGGGTCATACACATCAGAATACCAATCTCAAAGCTCGCACCTATAACTTGATAAGCTATTGTTGTGAATGAATGTGACCGTAGTGACTGTCGGTGTCTATTGACCATGCTAGCCAAATCTTTATCAACTAGCCACTGTTATTGAGAGTGGGAGTTGTATAGTGAGACTATGAACACGTAAATGATATTGGATGCTTATCTTGTAAACAGCACAGGATACTCTGTCCCATTTAAGAACTAGGTATTACCCAAAGGGTATATATTCCCCCTACGCGGGCAATTGAATAGTCTTAGATGTTGTATCCCCCTTGTTGATAGTACCACCAATAGGGATATTAGTTTGAGTAGGCGAAGGAGAAAATAGTAGTAGTAATATCTATCTCTATAGAGGTATCTACCCACCACAATCGAAAAAGTTCAGGATGCAATAATAGACAGTCTACTCAATCGTCCACTAATTTTAAATACACGGCTGTCATGTGCACATGTGTACAATACAGTAATATACAAGTGTGTGCACTACTTCAAGATGCAATGAACTACCGCTGATCGTCCTATATAGTCTCAAACAATGAGAAGCAATAGCTTTTACATCCTTTAGTGATCAAGTGGACCCGGGCGTGTTCGCATATGCGCTTATCCTAATCACCATCTCGCACACCGTCCGACAATCCGTTCTAATACCTACCTCGATACCATGGCACCCACATTCTCAGCGGTTTTATCACTTGTGTCTCTGTCAGTGTTTGGGCACTGCCACAGTTCCGACGCGTACTCTAGCGACGTTTCCGCCAAACTCAACAGCTCAGATAACAACAATCCCTTTTCTGAATGCCCATATGTGGACCTGTTTAATTAATGGATCCGAT
>NW_014031447.1:0-1125 GCF_001186125.1 Sphaeroforma arctica JP610
AATCTGAAGTCAACTCAGCTATTGTACCGTCTATAAAGCGTGTACGATAGTATGTGTAGTTAACTTCCGTTCCTTCAGACGATGGAAACATGCTACCTTTTTCAGCTTGTGACTTATGCAGGCGTTTACGCCATTTTGATTAAAGGCTTTTAAATAGTCTTGGTTATCGAAAGCATCTGAAGTCAACTCAGCTATTGTACCGTCTATAAAGCGTATACGATAGTATGTATAGCCTCCCTTATCCGTTCTCCATATAATGTCCTTAAATTCAGAACGATCAAGAGGGGCATTAGGGTCATGTCTTCTTGCGAGTATAATCTCTGTAGTCGGAATACGACTTATGCCTATATTAAGCGCACTAGAACCATCAGGGTTATTTACCTCGTACGTTCCACTTTTAGTGTCTGCTACAGAGATTATATATGGACCTATCCATTTAGATGTTAATACAGTAGTATCGGAATTACGTTGACGGATGTTAACTCTGTCACCAACCTGATACTCTGCTATCTTCTTGGTAGTATTCCAACGCTTTTGCCTTTTTAATAAGGCTATATTGCGTATATCTCGCAAGCAAGGATATACAACGTTATAAATACGTTGGACCTTCTCGAACCATGGTAACTCATGGTGATCGGGTTCGTCTTTGTTAAAAGAGATTTGTATCTCACTATATCTGCCACGAAAATAGTGAGCGGGTGTAGTTCCTGTAACCGGATCAGCACACTCGTTCATCTGTGTTTGTACCCACTTAAGGTGGTACGGCCAATCATCTGCATCATCCGTTAATGCAGTACGCAAAAAGAACTTAAGTCTTCTATGGCGCGTTTCATTCGCGCCTTGAGTTTGCGGCTTATATGGCACACCTCTCTTATGGCATATGCCTGATCCGTTATCAGTGCACATAATACCCGGCCACCCGTGGTCAGCAAAGACTTGGCAACATAATTCTGCCACGGTCTGTGTATTCTTATCCTTTAATGGATATAGCAAGTTAAACCGTGATGCCACATCAACGAAGTGTCATACGTAACGGTCGCCTGTGTGCTCGGACGTGGGCAGGTCAACCAGATAAAGGTTGACCCTGCGCCATGGAACTCTTCAGTCACACTCTTAAGCGGTGCG
>NW_014031446.1:0-1124 GCF_001186125.1 Sphaeroforma arctica JP610
TACATACATACATACATACATATATATATATATATATATATATACATATATATATATAATCATATTGTAATAGCACAACAAACTTTGTATATAGGCCTCTAAACAAAGGATGGGGTAGGTAAATTGACAAAAAAATACAGGTATATAATCACATCTTCAGTTCATGAACTTCACGTGGTAGTGTTTGTTTATATATATTCGTATACACACACGCACACATATGAAGCCGAGTACTATCGACCTTTCGGGCCCTACTTGGTGTATATGCGCATGCTTGGTCCTCCAGATAGACACCCGTGCACTACATATCACATAAGATAAGTCCTTGACGAGTTCCATTATATAAAAAACCCCGGATTTATTTAACTAATACTTACTACTGCAATGCTGCAGTAACCAACGGCAGCAAAGCTTCACTAAAGCGTCTCACATCCGGATCGCCATCCATCTTGCGATCCCTCAGACTCGTCACAATTGACATGAGCCTTTCTCGGCCCAATACATCACTCGCCTCACTTTCCACCACCGCACCGGTGTCCACACTGATGAGATCCACATTAACCGCACCCACTCCGCCAGTAGCAGATTTAGAACCCGCGCTAGCAACCGTCCCGGTATTGGTACCGGTGTCCATTGCGGTATCTGCTGCAGGCGTCGGTGTGCTGGCTTTGGTCGAGCACACGCCGAGCAGCACAGTCAGAGCCTTCAGTGCCGCTACCCGCAGCTGCGAGTACTTCCCATCGGCCACGGCTTCGGAGATTGTGCCTAGCACTCTATCGAGCGTACCCTCACTCAGGACACGCAAGGGCAGCCGGTACAACACACTCGTCAGGCACTTCATGATGGTGATCTTGATGCTCCACACATTCAGACCGGCGTTGGATACCAGGTGAGTAGCTAGTGAGTCTGCGAATTGTGTTTGGGTGGGGCGGTCGGGTAGCCACGCAGCGCAGATAGCTTTGTATGCCGCGAGACGCACCTGCAGTCAAGGGGTTGGCAATATTGGATTGTATGTGGTGAGTACTATGCATCAACTGATTACCTTTATATATATGTATATGTTTACATGTATATATATATATATATATATATATATATAATATATATAGATACATACTATTATA
>NW_014031445.1:0-1124 GCF_001186125.1 Sphaeroforma arctica JP610
ATTGCGTTTGTGTGCGTATATATATGGTGTATATGGATGGATATATATATGTATGTATTGAATCTGCATTTGTATGTGTATACATATATAATATGTAGGGTCTTATGTGTTTGCTTGTAGCCTAGCTTAGGTTGTATTTATATGTATATTGAATTCCTTTCTAAGGAGTTCCGAAGCGATCTCGAAACTAATAAATAGCGAACGCATCATGCTTCATAGACGGAATCATTGAGTCTGCTGGAACTCAAGAATCTTGTTTACTACCTAAATCGTATCGTACATCCGCCACTGTTTAGATTGTAACTCCATGAGTATACGTACACGTAACAAATACTACTGCATTTGGAGAGTTCTGCTGAGAGTGAAACTGATCGTCTGAGGTTGCCCTGTCCCACCCACGGGTACCATCACTCAGCCCAGTGCTTAAACCCAAGGCTCTGAATCAGCGGCGATGGATCATCTCACTCGCATACCCTCATTTTGTACTATTGAAATGCACTGCATGCGTTAGGCTTGTTCTGTGGCCAGTGCAAAACCGACGATGCCTGTAAGTACAGGTACGGGGATGCGAGTAGGACCTGCATAGCCTCCGAAGACGTGTTACTGAATCAGGGCGATGTGGTGCTTAGCGTGGAGACTACCGATAGTGGCATTTCTAGTGTGTTCCAGGGCCAACCGGCGCAAATCCAACTCAAGTTCAACCAGCCGGACGAGCCAAGGTCTGTCTGATGCGTATCAGCGAAAATTGGCTTCCTTTTCAATACATATAACTAATATTAGAGGTTTTTCTTGCTCCAGCCATTTCTAGAAGTACGCCTTTCGCGTTCCAACAAGCGCTCACCATAATGTTATCCATTTTGTTGTGGTAGTGGTAATAGCTCTGGCAACCTCCAGGTGTTCAGGAAGGGTGACGACATTGCCCCGTTTCTGCCGGTAGGTACTATTTGTTGTATTGAAATTTATTTTATGTGTGTACACGCACAGTGATGATGAGCTACATTTCCATACGTACGTATGGGAAGGAAGACCTCGCGCACATAATTTATACGTAACACTATGTTTCATTAATATATATATATATGTTCATATGTTTATATGTTTATATATGTATATATATGTATGTA
>NW_014031444.1:0-1124 GCF_001186125.1 Sphaeroforma arctica JP610
TTGCTTATAAACATCAACTAAATAGACGCCACGAGTTGTTGTGTATCTTCGTTGTAGATTGGTGGTTAGGTATTTACTATATAAACATCTACTAATTAGACGCCATGAGGTGCTGTATATCTTCGTTGCAGGGTTTTAGGTAGTCGTTTGCTATATGAACAACAACTAAATAGACGCCATGAGTTATTGTTTATCTTCGTTGTAGACTGGTGGGTAGTCATTTACTATACAAACATCTACCAATTAGATGCCATTGAGGTGCTGTGAATTTTCGCTGTCGGTTGGTGGGAAAAACATATACTGAAGTCGAATTATGGGGTGCTGTGTATCTCGTTGTATGTGAATAGAGATTGCAGCCTGTAAAGTGTAGGCTCTGAGACTGGGCCTCTGGGCGGGGGGATATTTTACAATACTATGACTGTGTGAGTGTGTGTATATGTACAAGTATAAGTTACAACTGTACACACAAGCATTATCCGGTGTCTTATACTTATACAGTCTTAGACTCGTCTCTTGACCTGTGGTGGGAAGTGGGGGCATTAAATTTGTGGCGGGTCACACATTCATTGGCCGGTAACGCAGTTTTCATTGGCGGTGGATAACAAAACGTCACATTTTGGAGTTGTGTGCTTTTTGATCTAAAAAATAATACTATATATGTATATATTATATATATTTTTAAAATCAATACTATTACATCAGTCATCACTCATCAGTTCACTGAGTTCAGTCACACGAGTAGTCTTGTTTATGACATCAATCCGACAGGGTAGGCGTTGTATATATCTGCCATACTACTTCTAGTGACTGACACGATTTGGCCGGGCGTCCGCGCCATACTTGCATAGTGTCAATCGAGAGACTATGAAATAACGGCAAGTACATCTAACCACTACAGCAAAGGTGCCCCTCAGAGATCTATGAACAGTGGGTATCACATAGACGTGCATACGGGATATTTCGTTGCGTGATTACAGGTTAAGTCAATACATCGGGGCATGTGGTTATAATCTCCGTACAACTAGGGTACTCAGGATGCCGTTCACAGAGGAGTACAGGGAGTTGCAAGAGAATGAGCTGCTTGCGTTACAGGCCATCTTTGAGGTATGTAGCACTACCCCCCC
>NW_014031442.1:0-1124 GCF_001186125.1 Sphaeroforma arctica JP610
AATTGGCTGTATAAATGTATCACGAGATAAACCATGTAACGTTCTTAGACTTGCATTGCTAACATTCTTCGAGAAGCCCAAGGAATATTGCTAATACCCCTCAACTCAATGTGCGGCACTCTCGTCCTCACTCCACAGACATCCACAGAGACCATAATACAGAATCTGGTCAATGACGAAGCAAACTACTATCCCTCACTCGAGGAGGTCTTCACCGGTATGTTACTAGGAGATGTTAAGGGCCACAGTACAAGCTACATTGATAATGTACATAGTTTGCGCTATATATATATGTATATATATATATATATATATATATAGTATAAAATATAGTCATACGCAAACGCTACAAGTACATACACGCATATGCTAAATATGCACCCTCACCGTCGCACGCACCAGTGCCCACATTGCATCTTCAGCATACATACATCAGCAAACCTCCTCATCCCCATCCGCCGCCCCACTCTCACCCGTGCACCTTCACACTCACACTCACACTCACACTCACGCATACACACGTGTTTATGCGCAGAGTTCCCGTTCCTTGGATACACCGATGAGCCGTTAGAGGAGCCCTTGCTTTATGTGCCGTACTACGCACCCGATGGCACGGATCTGCACAGCGCTGCGGTGGAACTCAATGTGCTGCTGACGGATATGAGCGTGGGCAATGCACAGGTGTGTGTGTGTACGTGCATGTGTTTGCATGCCTGTGTGTAAGTATGGGCATATGTTCTAGGGCTATTAGAGTTTTAAGGTTTTAGTAAGGTTTTAGGGTTTTAGTGTTTTAGGGTTTTAATGTTTTAGGGTTTAGGGTGTAAAGTTTAGGGTTTAAGGTTTAGAGTTTTACGTGTGCTTGTTCATGTCATTATGTACATGCATATAACACACATAGCGGCGGTTGAGATTGAGCTTCGTTTGCGATATCTGTGTATGAATGTGTATATGAGTAGTTACCTGTTATTCACATATAATGTATACAGAACAGAACACATTGGTATATGATTCGAGTGACTACACACATTCAGTGTTGTGCATTAATATTTCATTGCACTGTGGGTAATTCAGCAAATGGAGCGGCCAGTTCTGTTTTTAACTCACTATTGATAGTATACATATAT
>NW_014031441.1:0-1124 GCF_001186125.1 Sphaeroforma arctica JP610
GTGTGTGTGTGTGTGTGTGTTTGTGCATGTATATATATATATAGGCATACGCCTATGTACGTAGGATGTACATACATTCATCTGCAAACCAACTATACACCAAGGTATGTGTACATATATCAGTATACGGCTATACATCAGTGACAACATGTGTACATCACTATCCACTCTCACATATATCTTTACCTACATAAAACTAGTAACTACATGTACATATAGGTATATACATACGTTTCGACAGGGCCTGCATCCACTATAAGATTGCTGGCGATCACATTGACCTCCACCATGGCTGGCTTGCTCAGCGTAGGACTTGCCGTGTTACTTGACTGTGCGGTTGCAGCTGCGTTGACGGTTGCCTTTCCGACATTCTGATTGGCCGATGTGAGCCAATCTAGGCTCGTAAATAACGATCGTTGAGACGCGGTCGACGCCTGATGATTTAGAGCGTTGGGTCTGCGCTTCATCTCTGGGCTTGGGCTTCTGCCTGTGCGCGTGGCTTTGGGAGTGTGGGTGGGTGAATGCTCGTTGACGCGTTTGTGTGTTTTGTGTGGGAAGTGTACGGAGGTGTGGTTTGTGGTGTCGCTTTTAGGGCTGGTTTTCCCGTCCGGTTGCGCGCAAACGTTTGGGGCCGTAGCCGAGGTCAAAATAGGGGGCGGATGGTCCGAGGCGACTATGGTATTGCTGCGTTTGGCCCTGTTTTGTTTTTTAGGGCCGCAATTGGCCTCGACTTCGCTGGCCAGCTGTTGCAGTATGTCACTCTGGTGGTTAAAGATGTAGGTAGCCCGCCAAATCCCACTGAGCACTGATATCAGTCGCACCTCAGTGATAGACCCGGATGTTTCAAAAGCAGGCTCCAGACACACTGGTACAGCCAATTTGGAGAAAAAATATGTATTATAGTTAGCGCAAGCTGATACAATTGCTTGAAATCAATCGGCATGGGACTCAGCTTTTAGAAGCTCGGTGACAGCCTGTGATCAAAATGGGGTCCAAGTGCGATAGAGTTTGCTTGCACGCACGTAGATATTTAAATATATAATAAATGTAACTACATATATATATGTGTGTGTGTGTGTGTGTGTGTGTGTGTGTGTGTGTGTGTGTGTGTGTGTGTGTGTCGT
>NW_014031439.1:0-1124 GCF_001186125.1 Sphaeroforma arctica JP610
CGACTCTAAATGAACGTACCTGTAGGGCATTTCTCGTGACCAGCTCATTGACTCTGGCCTTGACGTCGTCGATTTCCCTCTGCGCCATCATCTTGGCCTCCTTCGCATGTGCCTGAGCCAACTCGCTCTCTTGCATCAGCCGTTGTTTGTCCTGTGAATGTCAATAGATGTACGCAAGCGCTACTGCTCAGTACGAACTCTGCAGGTGTTGTGCCCATAAGGCTATGCTTATCAATACTGCGATACACCTGCGTGTCTTGTGCACGTGTGTAGGTGTAGAGCTCGTCTCACAGCTGAGCTTACTCTACTAGAGCGCCAGACTACAGCCATGCTCCAGTGCTGTATACATTTTTTTTAAAGTGCGGTACTAGAGGGAAAGACCACAGCCATGCTCCAGTGCTGTATGCATTTTTTAAAAGTGCGGTACTGTTCAGTGTCCTCCTACTTGACCGGACCATTAAGAGTATCTCGTACCCGATTATCACAATTCCTTCGTACCGTGCACTGTGACCCCAAACCAAACCGTTTTTCGGCCAGCTCATATCAACACGTTACCAAATCTCCAACACACGACGCAACATCCAATCCACGAGCCTTCCCTACACCTCAAACTCGTAGACACATCCCTAATCAATCCCTTCACCCCCGTGCGAGCGAACATAACAGCCTAACTTACCTCGCGTAGCACACTGAGTTCGTTGCTGACAGCGTTGTTTAGGCTATCGCGGGTCTCCGCACCCAAAGACTGTAGCTGTAGCTGCCGTTCCTCGGCCTGTTGCTTGTACTTATAGCTCAGCTTCTGCAGTGCTTGCAGTTTCTCTATGAGCTGGTGTCGAGTAGCGGCAGCCTGGAAGATGGGTGACGGACACCCGATTTAATATGATGATTACATACATCGTATGGGAATAAATAACAATTGATCACATCTTATGAGTGTGTACAATTGTAAAATGATGATTAAGCTGAACCATCATGCTGTGTGTGGCATACGTATGCAGGTAGATGTATACGTGAGTGTGTATATACATTGTACACATGTATATCCACATGTGCATATTGATTCGTTTGTATTCAAAGCAATATAATCATTCATACTTCTATACATAGTGTGCATTTGTTTATAT
>NW_014031438.1:0-1123 GCF_001186125.1 Sphaeroforma arctica JP610
ATATGCATATATACACACAACACACACACACATATATATATATATTTATATATATATATAGATTCATATATATATATACATACATAAACACACACATACATACATACTTACATACATGCATGCATACATACATACAGACATACATACATACATACATACACACACACACGCACACACACGCACAAACACACACACACACAAAATATATATACATATATATATATATATGCTTGATAAGCTTCTATACCGGAATACCTTTCTTGCAATCCAGGAGTATAAGTACCTCATGCTAGGCAGTGGTGGATAGGTAAAATCCGACTTTTTCAAAATGCCATCCCGGAGAACTTTCAAACAAACCCATTCAGTCTCACCAGTACTGGTTTATATATTGATCGATTAACCAGTACTGGTTTATATATTTATCGATTTAACCAGTACTGGTTTATATGTTTATCGATTTAACCAGTACTGGTTTATATTTATCGATTTAACTAGTACTGGTTTATATATTTATCGATTTATTGAGGAACTATCTAAGGTCTACCAGGTCCAGACATAACACTCTTCACAGCTTTCGATACCACCGACTGAAGAAATGGATTGTCGCCCGCTGCTTTCATATCACTGGCCACCTTAGAGGGATCGGCAGTGTATCTGAGAGGTGATTTAAATTCATCAGAACATACATTAAAACGATCAGAATATTTATTATCAGTGAGATTCAACAATAGGGTCAGGAACTCAATCGACATGGATAGTACATGAGCGCGTACGAAATATAAGGCATTCTTGATTCGCATGGTTTGTGTGCGATGAGACGATACTCGGGCAACTATACGTAAATGTCTTACGTGACATGCATGAATCATATATACATGTTTCGTTTATGAAGGCAGAACCCGTCTTAAAACTCGTGCATCTGCCCACGCCAGGACATACTCGAATATTTTCACACTCGTTTGTATCTTGCTATACCAAATCAGCACAATAGTCAATGCCTCCCCTCACATCCACATCAAACTACATTCTTATTAAGCACAGTTTCAGTTTAAGTGAACACACACAGACACGCACGTCACCAAAACTTCTTATAGCCACACAGTTCCGTTTTGACTAAACTCTC
>NW_014031437.1:0-1123 GCF_001186125.1 Sphaeroforma arctica JP610
AAAAGCGTCCACTTCAGCCACTGAATAGTCTAGGCTTACACTGGAAGACGTTCCCTTCTGAAAAGACAGTGAGATGAACTGTAAACGAAATACTCGACTGTAAACCCCGAAATAGTATCAGAAAGGTTTTTGGAGATTGGCACACCGCAGTGTTGGGCCAGTGTCAGTGATGTGGAACGTCTCGCAAGTTTGGCTTTGGCTTGAACAAGCTGTTGAGGACTTTGCCCCAAGTACCGAACTTGTTCTTCAATTCAACTGTTTCTATTCGGATTGTATATACTGCAAATCACTTCAAAATCGAGTCAATGGTAGTGGTCCCGTTGTTAATTGTGTCTGAATTCCTCACGTTCAGACTCGCGAGTTGCGTGCAGGTATAGAGAGTGTTGTGTGCGAGTGTTAAAATACCAAATGGATGCCAATACCTATTTTTTGATTTTTTATGCGCCGATGCATATAATTTTGCCAGGAATTTAGGGTTTTAGAATTTAATGTTTTAGAGCGCTCGCCAACTGATCCTTCTCATAACAATGAAGACTCCGAATCCAATTCACATTCATAAGGCAACTACACTTAAACGCTTTAAACACACAGAGTGGATCTGAGAACAAAACGTAAAAAATGTACACATCTCTTCAACGATTCGATTCGAATACTAACGCAGTGCCCGCCCACTCTCATCGTAAGGAACGAAAGACTCGCACCGCTGCAGGCTCGTAGAGATTGCCAATATATCTCAAATATAAACCCAGGTTCTGTTTAACTGTGGTAGCTGACAACTTCGAAGCCGTCTTTGTCTTCTATGTATTTACACATCTCTGCGAGTTTGGGTGCCGGAATCAGGGGTAGCGAACCAAAATCCGTGTCCAGTGATCGAGGGCAGGTACACTCAATTGTTTGTCCTCAGCATGCTCAGGATCTGCTTGCATCAACCCCTGTAGTGTGGAAATACTTAGATGCTTGTATTTTACATACGAGCTCATAGACCAGTGTAGAAATACGGCCTCCGGTCAGTCTAAAATATCAAGATCAATTGAGATAATACATTGGTTTTTATTTGTATTTTAAATAATTTAATACAAGCTCTTTTTCCAATATTTCCAAAGTGTTCTAAATGCACTTTGAT
>NW_014031436.1:0-1123 GCF_001186125.1 Sphaeroforma arctica JP610
ATNTGTGTGTGTGTGTGTGTGTGTGTGTGTGTGTGTATATATATAATAGTTATACAATACATATACAATTATATATTATATATATATATATATATTATATAATAATATAATAATAAGAATAATAATATTAATTATGATTGTAGTAATAATAATAATAATAATAATAACACATATATATATATATATATATATATATACGTAGCGTGGAGAAGTTATGTTCATATGTGAGTTCCACAGTATACAACTATATCGTGCGACGGCGGCATCTCATAAAATAGCCAAAGCTACGCATCATCCACACCCTATAATCAAATCAGCCTATTCCGTTAACATATTATATCACGTGTTCCCTGACACACCTCGTGCATAGCCTAGAATACATATGAACATATTCAGTGCTACATGTGTGGAGGTCTGTTCAATGACTCACCTGCAGCGTAGCCGCACTCACAGCGGGCGGCGCCGGGCCGTAGGAAGGCATCTGCTGTGCAAAGTACAGGCGTTGGTATATGTTGTTTGCATTTGCGTTTGCCTTGCTGGGCGTATCCGTTAACGTTAACGCATCTTCTCGCGATGCTGTGTCATCGGCTGCTGCCTTAGATGTACTTTGTTGCGTTGGTGTGGTACCGTTGTCAGACTGTTGTGCGTCTTGCGCGTGCTGTGTCCGTGGCTGTGCTGTGACTTCCTCGGCTGTGGGGCTTGTCTTTGGCGCAGGCGTGTTTGACCTTGACTTCTCAGGTGTGTGCATTGGTACACTCTCGCTGTTATCTGATGTCTTTGGTATTGGTGTTGTGGTATCATTTCGCATGGTGTTTTGGTCAGTTGAGGGTGCTGCTTCTGACAGTGTGCTGTCCAGTTGCTCTAAGCTCTTTGTGACCGCCTTGGCAGCAGGTCCGTCTCCTGAGAGAGTACGAGAGAAGTTATAAGCAAGTTGCATGGTGGTGAGATGTCAGAGGTTAATATATATATATATATATATATATATATATATATATATATGTATATATATATATTATATCGATCTATATATATATATATATATATATATATATATATATATATATATATATATATATATATATATATATATATATATATATATATATATATACGTATATATATA
>NW_014031434.1:0-1122 GCF_001186125.1 Sphaeroforma arctica JP610
GAACTATCCTGGTATCAACACTGCTGACGCTTTGACTTCATGACAGGCAGTCTCATACGCTCTCTTTGCACTCAGTAACCTAGGCAGCTCCCAAATGCGAATGTTTGTACCTAAATTTCACCGCCATACCTTACTGACAACAGAGCCACTGGAGGAGTTATGCGCTGCAAACCTAGGCGAAGCGACACTGTTTACGTTTATTGAGGCCATCAGAGAATATGTCAACACGAGTGAGGGTTTGAAAGAGGTGTGTGCACTCGACTGAATCAGATGTCTGCAGAATAGCGGATATAGCGTTCCTATATCAAGACCCGTTCCTAAAAACCCTAAACCCTAACTCGGGGTACACTGCATGTGTGTGTACAGATATATACGCTCTGCTAGCGAAACACGTGGGTGGCCGCGTCTGATCCGATGCATTTCTTCGACTGGTTGTATATTTATTCTGGTTGTAGGTAATTAGAGGTTCTGGAATGAATGCTGAGTAGCTTTCTGCTTTATATCTCTGTCTTGAAGTATTGGTGCTGTTGATGAAAATTGCCTGTGATATGCTTTCATACACCACACATGCACCTGAAAAGCCCTATGTCTCCGTAGTGAAAACATGAACAACTACCCATGCTGTATTGAGTATGTAATCCCATTTAATAAGCGTATGCCTCCAGTTGATTGCCCATGTGCAGTAAGCAATCGAGCCCACGAATCCAGCTTTGGGATATCTACAGCTAGGCCAGTTGGTCGAGCGCTGTATCTCCGCTGTGAACAGATTATCATAGGATGTACACACAGTGCACAGGAGCAAGCTCTCCCACATAGCTAAACTACACTATTGGCGATAGATCTTTTTCTGTGAAATGTGCAGAGTTTGGTAGACTTCGTACTGACTCTCTGGTGTGTATAGCTAGCTGTATCTGACGTCTATTTTTCATTGTGTGTATATATGTATGTATGTATATGTATATGTGTATATATTTGCATATATATATATATGTGTGTGTGGGTGGGTGGGTGTATGTGTGTGTCTATATATATGTATGTGTGTGTGTCTGTACGTGTGTGTGTGTGTGTGTGTGTGTATATATGTATATGTATATATGTGTGTGTGTTGTATATGTATATGTA
>NW_014031433.1:0-1122 GCF_001186125.1 Sphaeroforma arctica JP610
TAATATGTATATGTTTGTATGTATGTATGTATTTATGTGGTATAAATATATATATAAATATATATATATGGATGTGTTCATACGCTATTTTGTAGTGCTGTGGGAGCTTCTGTGACGTTGTACGTCAGTATGTTGCCTCTGTGCGTCTGTGTCTGTGTATGTATGTGTGTGCTTACAGGCGGTTTTACATGTCTTGGCCCGGCTCTGTGTAAAAACTTCACCCGTGAGGTATATTGCACGTATCGTTCTCGTATTGAGCTGGTCTTTCACATCATTCCTATCGTGCAAGTTTTTAACTTCTTGTTGAAGCTGTACAGCATCCCCTCCCTCACTACCCATTTATTCTAACTGAAATCGGTTCTCTCTTCCATTCTTACTGTTTTGTCATCTTTGTACTCCCGCAAAACACCTGCCTGACCACTTCCTAATTGATATACGCATGCGTCTGCGTCTGTCTGTGTGTATGCGTCGCCCTTTGTGTGTGTTTTGCGTCTACGTGTTTTGCGTGTCTGTGTGCGCGCAGGTGTACAATGTGGATGGTTCGGACGGAGTATCCACGGCCCTTATGTGGATAGATTTCTATTTAATTGCTATGGAGCTCAAAACGATAGACAGCTTCACCGCATCAGGGGTGAACAACCTCACCCAGCTGAGATTCCCCAGTCTGCAACAGGTGTGTCTGTACAATATTATGCGTGCGTGTATACATACATGTATCCCATCTGGTGTTTGTCGTCTGTAAATTCTATGTATACGTGAAGAAATATGTGCGTCTGTGGCCATACATGATCTGTATGTGAGAATGTGCGGATGTAATAATCATATATTGTTAATCTGAATTTACTTGACTTTATTTACTTATATATGATACATACACATGTAGTCTCAAGATTAGAGTTTAGGTACCATCACTTGACCTAGCGGTCGACAATGGCTTTTGACCTGAATGAATAACCATATGACGGGTTATAAAGTATTTTGCGACACATCACTCCCATGACACACTGAATATTCTGCGACGATCTGACACGCGTCAGCTCAATGATTGACACGTACTATAGCTTTATGAGAAGCGTGTCTGTTGAACGCCTATACATACATACATACATATATATACATATG
>NW_014031432.1:0-1122 GCF_001186125.1 Sphaeroforma arctica JP610
TATCAGGAGGGGTAGACTCCTGAGATACATAATTGACAACATTAGATTGTTGAAGTAACTTCTTCAGTTGTTTCGCAACTCCTGGCTGTTCTTTAAGCAGCGCTTTAAGTAGTTGAGTGCGAGCTTCAGGTTCTCTTAGAGTTTTTAGTCTTTGATCCATGGCCTTAGCTAGTTCCATGTTTTTACGATCTAATGCCGTTTCAATCGGCATTACCTCGACTGCAATATTGTTGGGTGCATGTGTTGTACGAGTCTTGAGCTTTTGTTCAAACTCTTTAGACTCCTTTAGTTTAGCTAGGAATTCGGTTGAGGGTTTCCACTTAGTGGTACCTGCAGGGCCGATGCGACAAACAATGGTGTGTTTCCAAGGTGTCTTCTTAATAGAATAGGATCCCTGATACAAGAACGTGTCGGTTTCGCGGTCGACATAAATAGGTTCGTCTTGAATCATATTAATTAAATCACGTATCCATGGGTCGGAGTTACGTAAGGGACAACACAGCGTAATGGCAGATTTAGTAATATTAACATAATTTAACAACTGTGCGATAAGTTGACAAGGTGGGTTAGCCCACGCATTATGCTGTGATAAGTCAAGCTGAAATGCATCACCTTTAGGATGAGTCAACGGCCTATATTCAGAAACCTGTTTGTTATGTTCTGCGGCGAACATATCAACAGTAAATGGACCCCATCGTGATTGAGCGAGGTTAAACCATTTCTTATTTAGCATCCAATCGGTTGCTAATAACTCCTTGACTGTTTTCTGGTAGTCGGGCACAAGTCGAGAGAGCATGTCAGGATGATATTTATGTATTCCTGGTATGTGTGTTATATTAAAAGCGAACTTGGCAATAATGTCATGCCAGCGGCTCACCAATTGTGAATCAGGGTTCATATCTTTTTAAGTATGTTAAAGACTTTTGATCACAGGCGACAGTAAAGTAACTTCCATAAAGGTAGTCTTTAAACTGTCTTAGCGCAGTAACTATAGCAAGGAGCTCTTGTTTAACGGTAGGGTAATTCCGTTGACTCTTATTATAACTCTTGCTAAAGAATTGTATGTAGCGCGGTTTACCATTTATCGTTTGGTAAAGCACTCCACCTACCGCCCGATCTGAA
>NW_014031430.1:0-1122 GCF_001186125.1 Sphaeroforma arctica JP610
CTTATGTATATTTAAATATGAACCGTGAGCTCAATACTACGCATACCTCTGCCTTGCCTTTTGGACACCAAGTATTGGTGTACATATTGCATACACGGTGTGTCACAAATTACGCTCAGAAAGCGATTCACCTCTGACCTTTCCTCATGGCTCATAGTCTCTTTTTGCCCCGTTGCCTATACCCAAATAACAATAAATGAATGCGCATATGATGGATAGGAATATGGATTTAGGCTCCCCGTACTACCGAGTTGCCTGATGCCGATAGTCGTACGAATAATCATTAAATGAAAGGGTCCATGAAGAATCTAATTTAATATAAGAAGAAATTAGAACAAGCATTCGGTTACTAAATGTCTAGTATATGTTATGTGAAGCCGAAAGATTTCGATATTTGCGAGGTTGGCTGCATCAATGAAGGCCCAGGGCCAGATAACACTAAGCTGTTCGGTACGGGAGTGACTCATACACACATGTTGCTACAAGTTCATGGTATTAGACGGCATAGAAGACAACATTCAAACATCGTTCGGTACGTATGTATCTAGTTTGTGTCGTGTATCCAGTAGTCAACATGGTATCAGAACTGTACGCTCAATTGAGTTTTATTAGGTACATATAGGCAAGTACGGGATAATATCTAGGTCTCAAATGTACGATACATGTGTATATTGACATTTGAATAATACAATAAAATGAATACTAAAATCCTTAATACAAGATATAGGCGCATGGTGAAGTATATAATATTATTGTATATGACTGCCAAGTGCGTTCGATATAAAAACAAGAGAGGTTACTTGAAACAGCAAATATCAGTCAATGCATAGTATCTAAGTTCGACCTATAAACTCAAGTTATAAGTAATACCTACATACGAATAGCTTTGCAGATATGTTACCGTACGTATGTTGAGAACGTTGACATGATATATATACGTGGCAATTGGAAACGTAAGCCTAAATATACATTTGAATAGAATAGTACTTACACACACACACAACTATATATATATATATATATATATATATACATATATATATATATATATATAGTATATAATAATATATATATATATATATATATATATATATATATATATAATATATATATATATATATA
>NW_014031429.1:0-1122 GCF_001186125.1 Sphaeroforma arctica JP610
CACACACACAACACACACACGACACACACACACACACACACACACACACATATATATATATATATATATATATATATATATATATATATATATATATATATAAATATATATAAATAAATATATTAATATATGTATATACATATATATATATATATATAAATATATACACACACATATATATATATATGATATACCTTGTAGCGGTCGTTGAGTATCTCCGCTGTGCGTGCACGATAGTATCCCTCATGATCGTCCCAATTGTCAGTCAAATGGTCCATACTCTCGTCCAACAACGCCGTCAATCCCGATACTACAGTCGAATCAAAGGGAAAGATACAACTTGCGGTAAACATTAACACAGCTTACGGGTCAATTTAGAGCATACAACGACACTCAGGGATAGGAATTAGGGAGGAAGGGTAGAGGAGGTTTGGGATAAAGAGATAAAAAGGGATGACTTCTGAAACAGGTCAGGTGAAATGATGCGTATTGTAAAACATTAGATGTGTGTGTCGAGCAAGGTTAGTATTATATATACCCATCTGAAGCGACTTATATTCTTAAGCGGTAGCATGTAGAAGGCATGCACTCTTACTTATTCAATACTGACCACCAAACCACTCTCACAAGTGGGGAAACCGTAAATTTAGTTCACTATGGTGTGTATATAAGTGGTGGCGTAGATGGAGAAGTGTGGAGTATATTATGTATATACAAGTATTTTAAGGCAAGAAGACGGCCTGCCACATAAATTCTATGTACATGGATGCTATCTTGGGTGGAAAAGTGCAGAGTACAACGTGTATATATGTGCATTTCGTTACTAGGTGGAAAGACAAACTGTACACACATACTATTGAAAACATACCTTGCTGGGCCCCAAGAGATTTCTCAAACACCTCTGCGTTCTCGGCAAACATATCCGCGACTTCATTGTCCGCTGTAAGGTCCACCTGTGAGTGTGTGACATCGTACAGAACTGAGTATGAACAATTATACCATTCGTGAGAGGCAGGATCACACAGCAGAATATATATATATATATATATATATATATATATATATATATATATATATATATATATATATACTATACTACTAACTAACTAACTAACTAACTAA
>NW_014031428.1:0-1122 GCF_001186125.1 Sphaeroforma arctica JP610
GTCATAGTTCAGCACATATGGAATATGATGTTTACATACAACATTATACATGTAGCTTTCAAGCGCATGCTACTGCCTTCTTGAATTAAATAAAGACTACCCCTATCATGCCTGAATACTCGCACTGGTCTCCCAGAAGTTCATATATTCAATCCGTGTACTATAGCACCAACGGCATACTCCAAACACACATACAGGTACACACAGTGTGGGATTGGTTATATACAACCCATAAACGTACCCACATACATGCACAGTACAACTAACTTTACCTGCTACACCCAGGGCTCCAGGCAGTTCATGCATCGCATGCTGCGATTCGAGTGTTTTGAGCACATCTTCAGCTTCAGCTTGGAGTGATGCCACCTCCTCTATCGAGAGAAGGTACTGCATCATGACGAGTAAACAGTACTATACTACTGTCGTTGCGCAATAACCAGGCACGTCAAGTGAATGAAAACTATTTGGAATGTATTACGAGTACGTCTTTGAACTTTATATATATTTACATACATACTAAAATAATATCGATAGCTGTACATAGCCTTCTAGGTACATACTATTTAGAAGGCTATGAGCTGTAGTGTAAAAAAAAAGTGTTCGTCACTGGTATGATTAACCCGCCACCTGTATCAATACGTCATCGGCTTTTAATCCACGTGACGTAATGTCTTGTTTGGCGATGAGTCATTTATTATACTGCCATTCCCATTATTTTCCCATCACGCGCGTAAAGAAATACGTATTATATATTTACATATTTGCATTACATATAAATACACGTATAATTACAGTACCTTGTTTACTTTTAAAGAACGTAAGCGTGTTAGAATACTCACCTTGTCGTATTTATAAAGAGCGTTAGAAGCGTGTTGTCCGTAAAGATCGGTGCGTTGCGATTGTTATAGGACTATACGTCTTCTTGGAGTGATAGAAGGCGTGTGTCTTGACATTCCATTACAATGGCCAATCCCAAAGTGGAGGTTACCAATCTCTGGACTAAGATACAAAACGACATCAATTCAGAGAACTTCGATGCAGCTATCCGACATGCCCGAGAGTGTATGTGTTTGAATATGATAGATATGCATGTTTTGAGATACACACACACACACACACACA
>NW_014031427.1:0-1122 GCF_001186125.1 Sphaeroforma arctica JP610
GACTGAAGATGTTCCATGACGCAGGGTCATCATTGATCTGGTTGACCTGTCTACGTCCAAGCACACAGGCGACTATCACGTATGCCACTTCTTTGATGTGGCGTCACGGTATAACTTGCTCTATTCGTTAAAGGACAAGAGTACGCAGACCGTGGCAGAATTATAATGTGTACTGATAACGGTAGCGAGTTCTGCGATGACGTAATGGAGTCGTTAGTACTCGTATTAGGCATGAGCCATAATAGGGGTGTACCATATAAACCGCAAACACAAGGCGCGAATGAAACGCGCCATAGAAGACTTAAGTTCTTCTTACGTACTGCATTAACGGATGATGCAGATGATTGGCCGTACCACCTTAAGTGGGTACAAACACAGATGAACGAGTGTGCTGATCCGGTTGCAGGTACAACACCCGCTCACTATTTTCGTGGCAGATATAGTGAGTTACAAATACCGTTTAACAAGGACGAACCTAATCACCATGAGTTACCATGGTTAGAGAAGGTACAACGTATTTATAACGGTGTATATTCTTGCTTGCGAGAACCACGCAATATTGCCTTATTAAAAAAGGCAAAATAATTGGAATGCTACCAAAAAGATAGCAGAGTATCAGGTAGGAGACAAAGTTAACATCCGTCACCGTAATTTCGATGTTACTGTATTAACATCTAAATGGATAGTACCATATATAGTCTCTGTAGCTGACGTTAAAAGTGGAACCTATGAGGTCAATATCCCCGACGGTTCCAGTGCTTTAAATATAGAAACTAGTCGGATTCCGACTACTGAGATTATTTTTCACAAGAAGACATGACTCTAATGCCCCTCTTGGTCGTTCTAAATTTAAAGACATTATATGGAGAACAGATAAGAAAGGCCATACATACTATCGTACACGCTTTATAGACGGTACAATCGCTGAGTTGACTTCAGATGCTTTCGATAATGTATTAGCCAGGCCTCCACATTAGACTCTATGTTATAAACGTACTCTTAAGCAGTACGTAAACTATAAACGTACTCTTAATAGCACAAGGAACCTAAGTTTCCTAAATGGGTTTTAACTGTTTTATTAATTAATACCTTTTCCATTTTACATATCAGATATTTGCACAA
>NW_014031426.1:0-1121 GCF_001186125.1 Sphaeroforma arctica JP610
TGTCTCCGACTCAGAATGGTACTTACATATAGCACATACGGACGAAAGTTGTGCTTAGCTGATACCAACAGCAGCGTATAGGAGATCATATAGTTGCAAGTATCGTATAAAGTTAAGCTGGTCTTTGCTCGGATCGATGCGTAGTGGCATAGTGTACACGCGCTTTGCGATGGTTTGTGCAGACGAGTGTGGCGTATCACCGGCGCTTGACTGTAGTACGTTCTCGTTGTCTACCATACACTAGATGCCCCACGCGTGTGGGTAATTGTACAGATGATGGTGTTTTAGGCAGAGTTGTTATCCTATTTTGGCATTGGCAGCCCTCCTACACAATGCAGATTGCAGCAACAGAGTCTGGTGCAATACGTCATAGAAAACGTGATGTGTATGCCTTAAGTGTAGATAAGTCCCTGTGGTAGGATAACTATATGGTCCCGGATAATATAAACACTGACCCCGGTGAATTCAACTGCCGTGGATTGCTGTATTGCTATGAACAACTCAGCTTGATATGCTAGTAGTAGCCTTACGTATAAGGTCTTCCTCGTTGTCACAAAACAACAAGAAATTTTACTTCAGTCTTTGTTTGTTCAGTACCAACTTTCCCTTTTCCTCAAGCCACTCAAGCGTATTAGTGATATTCGCAGACGACAAATATCACACGTTTCTAATTTTTTTCCGACGTGGGTACGTAAGAATATGATATAATCGCATTTCACGGTGAATACGTACGAGTAAATGAACTACTTGGACAGTGTTCGCTGGTTGTGACTAATATAGTGATGAGGCATATGTGACAGTGAGATGACGGCGCGCCGATGTGAATGATCTAAGATGTGTAAGGTATAACTGCCATCGCAACACATAATCAAGCGAAGAAGGTATGATTCTATAAGCGCATATTGCAATACCACTGCAATAATGTTTACTTACAGAGTCAATACTATATGACGGCCAATGATCAGTGCATATAGAACATGGATTATATATATATATATTTCTATATATATATATATATATATATATATATATATATATGTATTATATATATATATATATATATATATATATATATTATATATATATATATATATATATATATATATATATATATATATATA
>NW_014031425.1:0-1121 GCF_001186125.1 Sphaeroforma arctica JP610
TATATATATATATATATATATATATATATATATATATATATATATATATATATATATATATATATATATATATATATATGTATATGTATATGTATATGTATATGTATATGTATCAGGTAATTTATGCAGCTCCGAGTTGAGAACCATTCAGTCTCTGTTATAGCTTGATGCGCATTTTCCCTTACCCACCGTCACTTTCTCTACGATATAGATTGAACACTTCTATACTCAGTAGTCATACCCCGGCCCCCCGGGGCAGGAACGGTCCTGAGACTCAGGACCAGGTACATCGTAGCTACCTCTCAGATGTGCCTCTCCCACTCTCAGCCAACGCCAGCCGATTGGTATCGACCTCGCCAAGTATATGTGGTATGTATTTTCTCTGTACGGTGCATACATTGTAGTTGAGCGTGCAATAGTTATATGTGGTATGTATTTTCTCTGTATGGTGCATACATTGTAGTTGAGCGTGCAATAGTTATATGTGGTATGTATTTTCTCTGTATGGTGCATACATTGTAGTTGAGCGTGCAATAGTTATATGTGGTATGTATTTTCTCTGTATTGTGCATACATTGTAGTTGAGCGTGCAATAGTTATATGTGGTATGACTTTCTCTGTATGGTGCATACATTTACTATCCAAAACCACGCAATATTATATCATGTAGTATACAAGCAGAGGTGTCATATGTGTACCCAGAGATACTGGTTCGCGTATTCGTGTAAGGTGTATCTCGCTATCGAGCTGTATCGTGCGAATGGGCCCGGGAATTGATGTTTGCTCACGCGCTATTGTCACGCGTATTCCAGTAGGTATGTTTATATTTTAGATATATGTTCTAGGTCAAGAACGAATTTGTTCCTATGGCGTTGGAGTGTAAAATCTCTATTTCAGCATATATACTTGTGTGTGTATATACCTGTTGTGGTCTCTGTATCTAAACGGTTCTTATAATATGATATTCGAATCGATCAAACGTATGTACATCAAGTGCAGTGTCTCAACCGTATAGAACACACACACAAAGACACACGAACACACACACACACACGAACACACACACACACACACACACACACACACACACACACACACACACACACACACACACACACACA
>NW_014031424.1:0-1121 GCF_001186125.1 Sphaeroforma arctica JP610
ATATAATTCATCTGTATGTAATATGCATATGAATATAAGCTGGAATAAATATAAATGCACAGAAAACAGTAGGTAATTCTACACACCTTGCCATTGGACTGTTTAATCATTTTTGTCACACCCTCTCTCGCGCCAGCTTCCTGTAGCGCCTGAGTATAAGCCAAGCGCAAAAAGGCAGGAATTCGAAAGTTAAGCTTAGTAAAGCAACCGCACTATTTAAAGAGGAATGTGGGACACCTAACTAAAAATTCAATACATAGCACTAAAGTCTGGAACTAATTGGCATGCACCGTAACTTTGAGTGCTGGTTTTGAATCGGGAAACGCTCAAACGAGAAATATTTCAGGAATATGTTCCTGGTATCCGGCGTAGTTCAAGAACAAAGTTTGGGAATGGGTAACGCTCCAACGTCGATCGGGGACGAACACAGCAACCGAAATTCAGGAACACAAAATCGGTTTTTATCACAATCACTCACACGCCACCGTCGAAACCAAACAAACACATACATAACAACCCTATGTCGTACATTAGTATAGACATTCGCACGTATTATACAAACATGGTAACCCTATGTAATACACAGACAAATGAATCACATGCAATCTACAGGCATACACAACCACATGCTAGTTACACATATCTAGTCTCACCTCAGGCCCAGGGACAGAGTCCTTATCCAAATCGCCGACCATAGTCTGGCTGGCTATTTGCTGTGCCTTGACTTCCCGTTCAAACCGTTCCCGAAGTTCGGGAGCACCCTCTCGTACCGAACTATCTGTGAACACGCGCCCTATGCCGTCACTGCCGCCAGTGGCTATATCGCCGTTATCCAACGCTGCAACACACCAAACTGATATATATATATATAAATATATATATATATGAATATCAATATATAGAGGTCAGTATGTGTGTTACAAGTGTCAGTATATAAATATATTTTATATGTATGTGTGTGGAAATATAGAGAGATCAGTATACATGACCTAAAGGTAGAAACATATATATATATATATATATATATATATATATATATATATATATATATATATATATATATATATATATATATATATATATATATATATATATATATATATATATATATATATATAGTA
>NW_014031423.1:0-1121 GCF_001186125.1 Sphaeroforma arctica JP610
GTACGGTTACGGTTACGGTTACGGTACGTACTACTATATATATATATATATATATATATATATATATATATATATATATATATATATATATATTAGTACTGCCGGAGCTGCTTATAGTGCCGTGACAGGCGCTTTGAGCCAAACAAACCTAATCGGATACATTTATCGGCTGTCTTAACAAAGTACATTAGCAGTGCTCATGACATAGTGAGACGACTGGGCTGGGCTCACCCGTGGCCTTGAATTTGAACACTTAACAACTGGACTACATTCGCAGTATGTTTATATGTAATGTTCGGTACCGCATATCCAGCCCGCCGTTCTTACCCCGCGTACCGTCTGGACCTTCAGGCTCTGCCACGGAGTCGGGGGTGTCAATGGCATCATACCCGGGCTCGCCGCCCGGTCCCACAAAGTCCGGGATCTCGATTATGGTTAATTATAAGTACACTTTGTCTCAAGTATACTTATCTTGAACTTGAACAGTTAAAACTGATATTTTCGCAGTATGTTTATATGCAATGTCAAGGTCTTTATTAGTAAAATTGCCTCCAGGACACCCATCGGTGCCGCGTATGACTATAGTAATAAGGTGGTCTTTGCTGCAGAATGTCTTTAAAGAGCAAATGCTTCTTCTGTTACATTGGGAAGTGGTAGTTGCAGCGTACCTCACTTCATGAACGCACCACCGTAAACTCGGTCCCTGTGCCTGTGTGCGTAGCTGTGTTGTCAATAAAATGATATGTCTCGACGGTGTCGCATCCAGGACACTACCGTACAATTGTGTGAGTGCGCATGTGAATTTTAAGCGAGCTGGAGAGAATGAAGGTCCTTGTACACCCAGGGTGGTTACATGCGTAAGGACGTTCGCCTGTGTGAGTGCGTGTATGGTAAGCCAGAGCAGTACGGGATACAAAAGTGTTGCTACAACCTTGGTGCATACAAGAATACGGCCGTTCTCCTGTGTGAGTGCGCATATGTACTGTGCGGTGACTAGAGGTTGTAAAAGCTCTGCTACAACCAGGGTGTGTGCAGGCGTAAGGACGTTCCCCTGTGTGAGTGCGCATATGTTCTGTGAGACCACACTTTCTTGCAAAAGCACTGCTACAACCAGGGTGTGT
>NW_014031422.1:0-1121 GCF_001186125.1 Sphaeroforma arctica JP610
GCCTCCTTCACCCTATCCGCTTGTGTGTGTAATCAAAGTCGGCACTGTACTATTTGTTCATATGGTCACTATTGCTCTAGCCTGTGGTCTTGTGCCAGATCTCTACCACGATACGTGTGATTCGCTAGTTGCAGGTACGTCTATGTATTACGCAAGCGCATGCAGCGATGATCTGCTTCGTTCCTCCATATGTCAAGTAGTAGATAAACGTACGAACGATCTAACGCACCCCCATTGTACACCCAGGCAGTATGCGCGTATTCTATTTCTGGCGACGAAACGGTTTCATCTGAGTAAAAGGCGACTTCAGCACATTCCGTACGGCCGCCTTCACGTGTGTGCAGGGGCGATGATGGAGCATTGGTGCACCCCCCCTCCCACTGGTATGTGCTTGTGCAAGTGTATTTAGGAATTTATATAAGATTTTTAGATGCATACTTCACAGTGATAGTGTGATCGGGAATATACAGATATAAATAGACTACTGATATACACTTCGCAAGGCATGTGTATATAGGGATTCATATAAGGTTTTTTGATGCCCACTTCTCAGTGATCGTGTGTTTGGGAATATACAGGGATATAAATAGTCTATTGATATACACTTCGCATTGAAGTATGTATATATATAATGCAGACGTAAATATATAGGAGAACTTGTCAGAAATATTATATCGTCTCGTATGGCCGCCTCCACGTATGTGTAAGGGCGATGATGGAGCATTGGGGCACGCATCCTTTTCCAGATACACTTGTGAAGCAGTTATCCCTTCTATGCTACAGATCCATGTGAACACGTATATATTATCGGGTGCATACGTATGTATTTCTAATACATGTATGCTCATTCTGTTACATACACATATCCTTCTGACACATACATGCTTATTGCATACCGAATGGATATGCACGCTGACTTCATCAAAATCGGTGCAGAGTCCGACCACGAGGATGAGAAACGAGACATTGACTTTGAAGTGGAGTTTCTGTTCACATTGCGTGACATCCGCGGGCGCGTCAACTCAGACCGTGGCATTTTAGACAAGTACGTGGAACTGGTACCGTATGTGTAGTATATATATATACCTGTGTGTGTATGTATGTATGTATGTATATATGCA
>NW_014031420.1:0-1121 GCF_001186125.1 Sphaeroforma arctica JP610
TGTATGTATGTATATATATATGAACAAAGACCCTAAATGCACATTAGAAAAGTGCGAAAGTCACCAAATGTGTATTCTGGGTGTTTGTTTCAACCAGTGGAGAAAGCTTTTGTATTTTGGGTTTGAAAGCGTATATTGTGCATTTAGCGCCCATCTCATATATCTTATGTGTATCTAATAACTCGTAATGACTTTTTCCGTCCTCAAAATAATGAAGAGTCTTCAACTGTAACGTTGAAATTTCGTGAATGGGAAACTTGTTTTGCTTAATAGTATTATACTACCAGATATGTGCAATAGTGAGCTTGTTTCAACTCCCGGAGTCGAAACTTATGTGGAAATACTATATATAATATCATTGAAAGGGATACTTGATCGTTAGCTCGTCTGCGGGTTATTCTGAATACGAAGAAATAAACCAAAAATTGTGCATTTTAAGTACTTGATTTGCTTCTTTGGATTATAAATAGAATTCAATATATATATATTTATATATATATATATATACTATCAAAAATACAAAACTCTATTCAATATTACTATCGCTCTACTCTGAATAACACTATCGCCTTGTGGTTCAAAAATACTAACGCTTTACTCTCACGAATACTATCGCTAAGCTCTCAATACTGCCAACGCAATACTAACAATAACAATAACGCTACTCTCAGTATTAATAATGCTATACTCACATTAGTTATATCGCTATACTCTCAATATTTAAAATATACTCTCCAAAATACTACTGATATACTCGCAGGAATACTAACGCTACTCTCAAGATTACTAACGCTATACTTTATAGAATATAAGCGTTGTATTCTCAATACTACCAACGCTCTACTCTCAATAATACCACCTTTATACTCGCGAAAATAGAAATGCTATACCCTTATTATCGCTACCGATGTACTCTCAAAATTACGATTACTACTCTCTCAATAATGCTATCAATAAATTCTCAATAATTGAAAAGCTATTCAATACTACTATTTATATATTTTCAAAACTGGTAGCGCTATACTCTCAATAGCACTATCGATTTTTTCACAATAGTATTAACGATATACTCACAATTATACTATCACATTATTCACGTAATACTACCACTATACTTCCAA
>NW_014031419.1:0-1120 GCF_001186125.1 Sphaeroforma arctica JP610
TATATATATATATATATATATATATCTATTTATGTATATATTAGTGTGGGTGGGTGTCCGTGTGTGTGTACACGTGTATGTACACGTATATATATATATATATCGTAGAATCAACGGATACTTGACTGGTAATCTTAATGTTTAGGCAGCATACTGTTCAGAGAATGATTCCCTCATGAACATTACTTCTTACAATTACCGCTACTTATAAAACAAAGCTGTAACAAGCGGCGAAGGCATTCGAACTTACATTCGAGTAAGCCATCGAAGATAGTTTTGAGCAGTTTCTCTCTGTTCTTCTTTGGTGATGGCACACACAAGTCGCAAAAAGTCGAGGCCTTTGGGTAAGGGTCAACGGAGGCAGCCGCCGTCATTGTGGTGGGTATATAAACGTACTTTGTGAGGTGTCGTTATATAAATATGTATATGGCACTGACAACGCACGCACTGATCCGTGCCTTCCTTTATGTCTTTCGTTGTCGGTTGTATGCGACTCCTTCGGAAGAGCGTTTATTTTCTTTATATGATATGTGTGTATTATTGTGTAGTTAGTAGTACATCCAAGGAGGTTGATGAGCTCGATTTAGTATAAATTAAGAGACCTAAAAGCAGTATAAATATTTAACCCGGCATTTCATACTTTATTTTATTTTAAAAAAACCCCCAACTTAAAGCGCTTGTACGGGTTCTGACACAATATCGTCCTACAATACAAATTTAACGGACCATATATGGGGAATACTCTGAAAAGTTCAAACCCCAGTGGCCCCTACCATGCGCCCGTAGTTACAATCATAGGGCCGATACCATATAAACGTTGAATGGAACATAGCCTTGTTCAATTTTCAGAAGGCTATGAATGAAAAAAAACGTTTACTTTCTATAAAGTTTATGCGTTTTAATCCGCAAAATGTATTGGCCTCCTTGACATATTTCTGTTTGTTATCTGTGGCATTTCAACTGCAGACATGTGATGTGACTCATTTATACGTTCCGTATGAGTCACATCGCAATGTCAAGCAATATATATGAGCCACCGCTAAGCTATAGTATTATACTTGTATATATATATATATATATATATATATATATATATATATATATGTGTGTGTGTATATAG
>NW_014031418.1:0-1120 GCF_001186125.1 Sphaeroforma arctica JP610
TCTGTTTTCGCTTTGAACCCCCATCGAGGCGGAAATATAGATTTTTCGCGTGGTTTGTTGTCCACTATAGTGAATGCCTTGCGCTGGATGACCAAGCTTTCGATATCTGAGCGAGCTGATTCCTCCCACTAAGTTGCGTTTGGCATATCATATATCCCTCTGTAGGTTTTCGGTTCCAATGTAGAAGTTGCCGAATTGGCGCTATGCAGGGTGCTTGGGCGTCTTGTTTTGCGGCGATTGTTGTGGTACCAATTGACATTGTCATCATCAATAGCCAGGTCACGTAATTCCCGCGAAACCTGTCGACCCTCGGCAGTTCGTCTTGCTATAGTGTCCGTGAGATCCTGTTGGGTTCTGGTGCTTGCTGCAGAGGCTTCTATCCCACTAGTATGTGCCTCATTCTCCGTACTTTGTTGCGTATGTGTGTAGTAAAAGTCCTCTTAAACCACTATCAGTGTGGAGTTAGAATTAGTTTACAATTAATTCACACGAGGTGAATTATTTGTAGACCACATAGACAATCAAATATAAGAATAAATACACCGCACTGAGCCTCAGGGAGACTCAGTAGGTTTTAGTATCGTATTTTGATATGTTTACTACATTTTTACGACTAGTTACTTTCGGTGTATTATTCGATTTTATCTCGAGGACAATAGTAGACGGAGAAATTCGTTTTATTGACAAATTCCAGGAGTTGATTTCCCTCAGAGCCGGATAGCTGAAAGGAGCTTTCAAATTATGACAAGAGCAAAGTATTCCGAGCACCAATAAGTGAAAAGAAACCCCCCCCCCCCCCTTCCGTTTTGCTCGGTTTGATACGCTTGCGTTATTTACATATATCTATATATTTATATTTTATGCAGATTTTTTGTTATTATTATAAATCTAGAGCAAAGGGGAGCAAAACGAGTACTCATTTAAAAAACCAACCCAAACAAAATGATTAGCAATCATTAAGGAGCAAGGTGTATTCGAGCGCAACGAGTTTTCGGGGACCCGCAAGCAGACCTCGTAGACATCAACATGATTCAATGATAATTGCTGTTTTGGGTATCACGAGAGGAGGACGGTGGAAGAAAGTGTGTAACACAAATAGCTGAGTTCAACTATTATACAA
>NW_014031417.1:0-1120 GCF_001186125.1 Sphaeroforma arctica JP610
TATATATATATATATATATATATATATATATATATATATATATATATATATATATATATATATATATATATATATATATATATATATATATATAAGAGATCGAGATCGTGAAGCCCGTCGGAGTGGTACTCACAGGAGGCGAGGGCGACAACTTTTGGTTGTGGAATGAGCACGTTGACCTCGTCCGCAGCAAGGTTGCCTACGCGGGGCTAGGTGAAGGTCAGATGGCTGAGAAAGTGCGCATTTTAAAGCAATCTCTCAGCCACGATTTTTTCATGACCCTCCAGTCGCGGATGCTGCCTGCCATGAGGGCAGATCCGGACTGGTTGGTAGCGTATGCTAAATTGTACGCTGGGGGCTGGCCACGATTCAGCAAAGACGATAAGGTGGCAGTCACTGCCTCTTTCGCTCGCTCCTTGAGGCAGGACCCCGAACGCATGTTCGAGGTCCTCCAAGGGCTCGTGGTGTTTATGTGTGGGCGCTCGCTGCTCACCGTCCTGGTTTCTGAAGTGGAGGCACAGTGTTAGAGTGCAAGATGGTAGTCTTTGAATAAAGTGTAATTGTATATCTTTATTTACAACCTCACCTTTGGTTTTATACTCAAGGTGTTTGTGCTAGTGTTCAACCGCTTGGGTTGGCCAGGGTGAAAACTCATATGGTCAGTATGAGAAACCTTTTGCAGAACACTTCAACACTTAGATATTGTTCTATATCATAATCTCTGCTACTCGCTCTTACGCCGATCAATTAATGTTGCTTGGCTTTCAGAGCAATGCTATCCTAGGTATCGGCTTTTGGAGCAATGCTCTCATAGGAGCAAATGTATTATTAACATGATGTGGTTAATAATTTGATCCGCTTTTCGGAGTGACGCAACTCTTGTGATTTCATTCAAGAAAACGAGTTTTCTTGCTACTGAAACTTGCTTGAGATCTGTAGTCTCTCACACAGGATGAGCACCCAGATGAGACAGTGACTTCTGCTGTGGAGTATATGGCCGATATGCAGAAGCGCTTGGCAGCGTATCAGGCTGGAAAGCTCGTGGTTGATCTCAGTGGGCCAGCAGAGCCTTAGCCACCAATGGGACGTGCAGGGGGTTTAGCACAGGCGGCAAGTGAGA
>NW_014031415.1:0-1120 GCF_001186125.1 Sphaeroforma arctica JP610
GTGTGTGTGTATCCGCAAGCATTTACCCACTTACCCTTTATTATAATCGTACGTCATCAACTGCAGCACAGTCTGGAGAGTCACGGACAGATCTGACATCATCCCTTTATCTTGATTCTCCCTGCAGAGTGCAGAATGCGATGAATACGACAAATACACCTAAGGTGACGAATGAAACAAATGTGATAACGTGTGGCTTACAATTGAGAGTGTCAACGCATACGGAAGATGTAGTAAGGGGACTTATCCTCGAGGTGTTTGTTTGAGAAGTGTTTATCTAGTGGTGTGGCTTATAATTGAGAGTGGCAACGCAAACGGAAGATGTAGTAAGGGGACATATCCTCGAGGTGCTTGTTTGAGAATTGTGTATCAAGTGGTCTATGGCCCACAATCAGCTCTCCCCCGGCTGTTTAAACTAGGGTTTAGTTTAAAAATCGTATACCTCAGGTGTGTATATCATGATACAAATGAGTATTTGTGCTAGCGTGTGCATGGTGTGTGTAGTTGAATGTGTATAATAGCTGTATTTGCGTGTGTATGGTGTGTAGTTTAATGTGTATAATAGTTGTATTTCCGTGTGTATGGTGTGTGTAGTTGAATGTGTATAATAGTTGTATTTGAGTGTGTATGGTGTGTATTTGAATTTGCATAATAGTTGTATTTCCGTGTGTATGGTGTGTAGTTGAATGTGTATAATAGTTGTATTTGCGTGTGTATGGTGTGTAGTTGAATGTGCATAATAGTTGTATTTGCGTGTGTATGGTGTGTAGTTGAATGTGTATAATAGTTGTATTTGCGTGTTTATGGTGTGTAGTTGCATGTGTATAGTAGTTGTATATGCGAGTGTATGGTGTGTGTTGTTGCATGTGTATAGTGGTTGTATACGCCTATGCACGTAATTCGTCATGAAACGTGGCCGACAGAAAACATTCCCTCCAGCAATTGAGAGAAACCCTAAACCCTAACACTTCATTGAAAGAAACCCTAAAATCAAACATTTCATTGAGATAAACCCTAAAATCAAACACTTCATTGAGATAAACCCTAAAATCGAATACTTCATTGAGATAAACCCTAAAATCAAACACTTCATTGAGATAAACCCTAAAATCAAATATTT
>NW_014031414.1:0-1120 GCF_001186125.1 Sphaeroforma arctica JP610
TAGATATAGATATAGATATATAAATATACATGTATATATATATATATATATATTATACGTTTATTACCACGAATATTATTACATAGAAAGCACTCGTTTCATAGACGTTTTGTATTTTCGCCTTTTGGAGTTATATGGACTCTTATTTGCAATATAGATTATTGTGAAGCAGATTCAAACTTTGGGTGACGGCTACCACCAATATGCTGTGGAAATATCGTGAGGACTACTACTAAGTGCTTCAATATCTTTATAACTACAGCTGATTTTGTATTTCAATCTACATTAGATTCTCTACTTTATCTGCAGCAAATTCTATATTTATAAAGATTCTATATTTATAATCTACAGCAGATTCTATATTTATAAACTACAGCGGATTCTATATTTAGAATCTACGCTGATTCTATATTTATAATCTACAGCAGATTTTGAATTCAGTATCTACAGCTGATACTGTATTTGAAATCCACAGCAGATTCTATAATGAACTACAGCGGACTACAGCGGATTCTGTATTTAGAATCTTCAGCGGATTATATAAATATAATCTACAGCTGATTCTATATTTATAAACTACAGCGGATTCTGTATCTGAAATCTACGCTGATTCTATATCTATAATCTACAGCTGAATCTATATTGAGAATTTAGAGCAGATTCTATATTTAGAATCTACAGCTGATTCCATATTCAAGTTCTACAGCGAATTCTATATTTACAATATACAGCGGATTCTATATTTAGAATCTACAGCAGATTCTATATTTGCCCCACTTTATTTTGCGTCGCACAACTCTGCGCGACTATATATTCAATTTCAAAGAATAGGTAACCTTATCCGTAGCCCATTTCCATTCCTTTCGTCATCCACTTTTGCTCCATTGTTATATGGTTAGTCAGTTGGCTATATACAATCCTCATGGTAGTAGTGGGAGACGTTCACGGACCAGTTCAATGTACTTTTACACACCAATAGGAAGAGTTCAATCTAAATTAGACACCAATATTGGTACAGCCATTCAATACTCGTGCTTGCTGCCAAAGTTGCATTGACAACCCTCTCGGATAGGCTCCCGTCGATGATCTCACTGATAGTTCCAACATCCAAGCCTACATA
>NW_014031413.1:0-1120 GCF_001186125.1 Sphaeroforma arctica JP610
ATGCGTGTATATGTATGTATATGGATCTGATTGCTTATAAAGGATCTCACTTCAGAGCGCATTTTCTTCTGAACACACATACATACGTGTACTTACGTGGTTATATATACAGATATAATTCAATACATGTAAATATTGCCATATATGTATGCTGATTTATACCTTGTTGAGATAATCTACATATGCGCCGCGTTGAGCACGCATTCGGTGTTGTGAAAATATGCTCACCTGATGTGTGTGCATCCGATGTCTCTATTGAGTTGTGTATGGCTGAGTGTGTGTATACGCGCATACGCCTATATTGAATTGTGTTTGATTGAGTGCGTACACACACACATAGGCATGTGCATGCTTGAAATACAGAACATAACGCACACGTGAATACAATCTATAAATAGACCCCTTTTCAAACTTCACACATCGGATTTGATTGGAACATACGAATACAACTTAGCATTGGCTGGCGAAACATATCGAGATGTAACTTATGAAGGTTCTATGCTTATTCTATATGTTGAGCTGGCGAATCCGATTGTACGTACATAGCTTCTAGTTACCTGTCGGGTCCAGCCTAGATATGCGTATAACGGTTATATGGATACGGGTCCTACGTATCTGGGGTATGTCAAGGATTCGGATAGACGTACATAGATTAAAATAAACGTAAAATAAAGGCGGAGGAGGTATACTGTAGTACATTGCCTGAGAGTGCTGGGTGCACCCGCATGCAGACCCACAATTGCAGAGACTCTATTACCCCCCTCCCGGCAAGGTCCTTTCTCTCTTTCTCTTGTCACCCCTCTTCTCCAGAGAAGGTTGCCATGGCAACGGCTGTGGTGGTCAGCTGGCTGGTGACTCATTGCTAGTTTCGACCATTGTTGTTTTGTTTTGTTTGGTTGTTTGTGCGCTAGGTGTCGTCGATCAGGGACTACCACAAGGCGTACTATCGGCCCGACAAGTATGTTGCATGTTTAGTTCAATGTTTAGTTCATTGCGTACTATAGACCCAACAAGTATGTTGTACATTTAATTCCTGCTCATAGTTTCGGACGATGTAGGTATTCAATAAGCACTGGTCACGAGTGTTGATCATCATACACATTCACATACACACAAAACA
>NW_014031411.1:0-1120 GCF_001186125.1 Sphaeroforma arctica JP610
TATATCGCCATACCATTCTCATCCACAACCAGGTATAGCCCATCTCCCCCTGCGGAGAATATGTAGTGTTGCAGTGGCGTGGGACGGTAGTCAGTGTATACCACATGGCACGGTTGTTTGTGCAGTTGGCAGATCCATCTGGCAAACTCAATTGCATTGGGGATCGTAGCGGATAAGAAAACATGATGGATGTTATCTGTGGGTTGGGGTTTTGGGTTTAAGCGGAGAGTATGAGGGGACAAGGCCATATCAGTACTCACTCAAGGTGTCGTAAAGTTTTGATGGTTTGTTGTAATACGTTGAAAATGTTAAGAAAACAGATGATATGTGTTTGTATGAGGGTCACAAGCTGACATTCGCATACAGACGCTGTGGTACGTATTAACGGATACCACACCTAAGTAAATTCAGTGTCCAGCATCACTATATATATATACAAAGGTCTTGAAAGATACTATATCCCGCAGATACGTACGAATCAACGGATACGTACGTATTAAAGGATACCATGCCTGGTAGTATAGTTCAGCGTCCAGCATCACTGTATGAATGCACAAGCCACGAATGATACTATAACCTGCATATACGTACGTATTAACGGATATGTACGTACTACCTAATACGCACGTTTTAACGGATACCATACCTGGTAGTAAAATCAGCGTCTCCTCCCAGACCACTCCACGTTCTCTGTCTCTCATGTAGTGCACCTCATCAAACACCACCCAACCGTCTCTCGCATAACCTCCTATTCTAGGTATTATTTAGTTAAGAATTAGTAATGATCCTATGAATTCGTTGGGAATTAGTGTTGTGAATAATGTGGCGGATTAGTGTGGTGTATTAGTTTGGCGTAGGTTTGTTGCGTAAGCGTGAGACAGACACATTAATATATACTTGATCTACGCATGATCCTGTGTATTAGTCGAGTAATAGTGTTGTGAATAGCGTGGCGGATTAGTGATGTGTATTAGTTTTGCGTATGTGCGTGGAACAACATTAATATATATACTTGATCTACGAACTCAATAGCACTCAATATGTACAAATAGATAGTCAAGACATATACACGCGTACACCTCTGCACAACATTGACCCCAGAATATATAGACAACGTGCA
>NW_014031410.1:0-1119 GCF_001186125.1 Sphaeroforma arctica JP610
CAGGTAACTGTCTGTGGGTGGGTGGGTTTAAGCAGGTAACTGTCTGTACGGTGGGTGGGTTTAAGCAGGTAATTGTCTGTGGGTGGGTTTAGGCAGGTAACTGCCTGTGGGTGGGTTTAAGCAGGTAACTGTCTGTAAGTGATGGGGTTTAAAGCAGGTAACTGTATGTGGGTGGGTGGGTTTAAGCAGGTAATTGTCTGTGGGTGATTTTAAGCAGGTGACTGTCTGTGGGTGCGTTTAAGCAAGAGACTGTCTGTGGATGTGTGTTTAACGTCTGTACACTTACGGAAGGAATACAAGCTCGTACGGGGCTGTGGCTACTCAATGTATACGTATACGTGCAGGCAACTATATTCTACGCGTTAAACAGTATGATCGACTACTCCTAAACAACTACAATATACGTGTTAAACGGTATGATCGCCATTGCCTTCGTGTTGAACAATTTCAGTTTCGGTAGCCTATGTATCAGTTGAGCGGCAGTTTATGTTTGTACAGCTGATTTTTTTGGGGTGAGTCTGGTGCGTCAAAAGTATATCTTATCGTTATAAAGTGTCTATATCTCCACTGTGGCTGTTGCCTTGGTAGGAGGCATTGGCATGTATAGTCCTGGAGACTCTGTTGGGGTGTTTACAGCCGAGTATACGTTTATCCTGTATCTCAGATGACTTGTACACATCACCCCGATACCTCGGGCAAACTGGGGGCACTCTTCGGCGCTTTGTACCACTCTGTCTACCACGAAGCATTGCGTTTGCAAACTCTCCCGCGATTATTAGTCACACCATGCCTCTGTCATGTTCCATTGACGGATTACATAGACCTTTATATGTAACTCTCACTGGTATGTATTCCTTTAACGTTTATCTTCCACCTTCTCAGCAAAGGGTATGACTGCCCGCATGACCACCAAGACCGAGTTCAATGCGTTGTACGCGCTGCTGTATGTAGGCTCGACGGTGCCTGAGGATTTGTGTGACCTTATCATCCGCATACGAGAAAGGTATGCAATCTAAATTTGCAGTCCAACTAGCCCACAAGCAATATAGGTTAATTTATTTATTGTTTTATTATATATATAAATATATATAGATATATATTATATATAATTTTGTTCTA
>NW_014031409.1:0-1119 GCF_001186125.1 Sphaeroforma arctica JP610
ACCATTATATATAGGTACATATTTATATATATCATTACATATAAATATATATACTTAGTAACCTGTAGGCAATAACCGGCATCTGGCAATAGACAAAAACCACAAGGATAGAAGTACAAAGGCTCGCATACGATACAGCCACCATTACATCCCTCCGGATCTATGAATTGAATACCTACCCGACTTATAAATAGAAATACCTGGAAATGGATCTACTCCTGTGCATGTAATTGTTCCATCTGCGTCTTTGCTGCAACCGACAGAGACTGCGCGCTTACCACACCTGCAATATATAATGTATGAATTATGTTTGGAAACATTTCTCGAGATATTAGATATCGTAGCTTAGTCGTCACCGTTAGAATCAGTTTTCAATATTAATGTCGTTTTGATGGAAACGAGTTCCATGATACTTTTCGGTTTCTGATATGAATCTCGTGCGTTAAACACACACACACATACATACATACATATATATATATATATATATATATATATATATTGCGCAGGTAGGTCATACCCTCTTTCGTCGCAGACATCACAGGTAAGCACGTTGTCCGCAAGTGTACATCCTACTGTGCTCCAATGGCCCATCCGTTCTCCTCTGCACGCGACTACATCTGTGGCGCCCTGCTTAGCGCACTCGAGATATATCGGTCCATGACTCACACAGGGACCGCCCATTTGTCCCTCTATCAGTTCACAGCCTACGAGATATAAAAAAACTAGGTTTAGAATAAAACCAAGTTTATCTCGATGACAAGGTGACGGTGAGATAAAAGTATGTGAATGTGTGAATTTTGTTTATGTGTGCGTGTGTGTTTGTATTTAATGTACAGACATGCTAGTGCCAGACATAGTACTCTCGAGATATAATGGTCTGTGGCTAAGGCAGTCACCACACATTTAACCCTTCATTACTGTACAGGCTACAGTACGACACAGTATGTATCTAAATGGTTAATGTGTAGTCAAAAAGAAATTATTTACGAACGAATGAGATGCTCAATACATGTACTAAGCCCGAGATATATCATATATCGGGCGCTCAAGCAATTGGCACACACTTTATCAGACACTATCGTAGGACCTACGAATACACACACACACACTATATAT
>NW_014031408.1:0-1119 GCF_001186125.1 Sphaeroforma arctica JP610
ACATATAGTCATAGTCATGCAAAGGACATATAGTCATAGCTATACATAGGACATACGGTCATAGTCATACATAGGACATATGGCCATAGTCATACATAGGACATAATGTCATGGTCATACATAGGACATACGGTCATAGTCATACATTAGACATATAGCCATAGTCATACATGGGACATACGGTCATAGTCATATAGAGGACATACAGTCATAGTCATACAAAGAACATATAGTTATAGTCATACACAGGACAATCGTTCATAGTCATATATAGGATACATATTCATAGTCATACATAGGATATATAGTCATAGTCATACATAGGACAAACAGTCATAATCATACATAGGACAAATTAGGACATATAGTCATAGTCATACTAGGTCACATAATCATAGTCATACATTGGACATACGGCCATAGTCACACATAGGACATATAGTCAGAGTCATACATAGGTCAAATAATCAGAGTCATACATTGGACATACGGTCATAGTTATACATAGGACATATAGTCATAGTCATACAAAGGACATATAGTCTTAGTCATACGTAGGACATACGGTCATAGTCATACAAAAGACATATAGTCATAGTCATACATAGAAAATATGGTCATAGTCATACATTGGACATACGGTTATTGTCATACATAGGACATATAGTCATAGTTGTACATAGGTCAAACAATCATAGTCATACATTGGACATACAGTCATAGTTATACAGAGGACATATAGTCATAGTCATACAAAGGACATATAGTCTTAGTCATACGTAGGACTTACGGTCATAGTCATACAAAAGACATATAGTCATAGTCATACATAGAAAATATGGTCATAGTCATACATTGGACATACGGTAATAGTCATGCATAGGACATATAGTCATAGTCATACATAGGTCATATAGTCATAGTCATACATTGGACATACGGTAATAGTTATACATAGGACATATAGTCATAGTCATACATAGGACATATAGTCATAGTCATGCAAAGGACATATAGTCATAGTCATACATAGGACATACGGCCATAGTCATACGCAGGACATACGGTCATAGTCATATAAAAGACATATAGTCATAGTCATACATAGAAAATAAGGTC
>NW_014031407.1:0-1119 GCF_001186125.1 Sphaeroforma arctica JP610
CCTACCACAGATGGCTGGGTTTCTTCCGGCTCATTTCTAACTCCACTACTGGAGTTATATCCTGGTAAGCCGTTAAACGCTTCTGCATTGCCAACATGTACTCAGCTGCAGACGCTGCAAGTTCCGTCTCCACAACCTCATCACTAGTCTCACTAACTACCCTGGCCACGCCCCCACCTACCACAGATGGCTGGGTTTCCTGCTGCTCATCTAACTCCACAACTGTAGTTCTATCCGGGTAAGCCGTTAAACGCTTCTGCATTGCCAACATGTACTCAGCTGCAAACGCTGCAAGTTTCGATGGGCTATCATCTTGGTCCTTCACCTTTGCGATAGCATACGCTGCCTTGGCATTCGCCTTCTCACCTTTTCCGGTCTTAGGCCACACCCCTCGTATAGAGCCTGGGATAGACCACTAGAACGCTTCTGCATTGCCAACATGTACTCAGCTGCAGACGCTGCAAGTTTCGATGGGTTATCATCTTGGTCCTTCACCTTTGCGATAGCATACGCTGCCGTGGCATTCGCCTTCTCACCTTTTCCGATCTTAGGCCACACCCCTGTATAGAGCCTGGGATAGACCACTAGCCAATCTGACAGCATCGGGACTGCAGGGCCATGAAGAAATTATGGCTATTTGACTGTTAAATTATGCGAACCCTCTCGGCTGTCTGCCCTTCGTCAAGGCCCGTATACGTAACCTTTGAGTAAACGAGATCAGCATACTCGCTCCACGATCATGTGTTGTCGAACTCGCCTCCCGGCAGGGTTCACCATTGCTGACCCAAGATTAAGTTTTTACCACATGAGAGTCTGCCTCGACGCTCCTTTTTTATTTTAGGATGCACTATCGTAGAACACTATGTAATCGATAATTGTGATACTGCCGAAAGGTATAGAGAACAAGAGAACCTGTGCTAGCTAGACAATGTTTCTTTTAATAATCGATAAATAAGACATTAGTCTACTGGCACTGGCCTCAATATGTTCACTGCATTTTATCGTGCAATATTTTGGTGTTCTTAAATTTTGAGACCACGCGGCCAGATCAAAGCACTTAACACTAGATTATGATAGGGTTGGGCCCCTAATCGTATAACAATATATATATAAATATAC
>NW_014031406.1:0-1118 GCF_001186125.1 Sphaeroforma arctica JP610
TTCCTTGTACAACTGGGGTTTGTTGAACTGCGTGTTTGAGCGCTTTAAATGCGTCATCACACTCTTTAGTCCACAAGTCTCCTAGTTTGCCTTTATGACATCTTAAGTGTCCAAAAGGTTTAAGGTAGTCAGCTAAGTGTGGTACTCCATTTGTAAAGAAGTTTACAAACCCACACATACTGTTTACATCTCTTCTTGTAGTTGGTATTCGCCAATCAAACAGGTGTTCTACCTTACCGGGGTCGATCTTAATACCTTCCCCAGATAAATGGTAGCCTAAGAGCTGTATTTCGCTCATTGTGAAGTGGCATTTCTTCTCGTTAATCTTGAAGTTTTGCTCATTGAGTCTCTTAAGGACTCGTCTGACTAATGCGGCGTGTTCGCCCTTAGTCTTAGAAAAGATGACTATGTCATCTATATAGACTTGCACGTTAGGCATGTATGCAAAAATTTATTACATTACTTGTTGGAAGAATGCTGGTAAAGAGTGCCAACCCGAAAGGTGCACCTCTGAACCGGTATTGTTTGCCTTTCCACGTAAAGCTAAAGTATTCACGGTAGGGTTCATATACCTGCATTTGATGGTATCCTTGTGTAAGGTCTATAATTGTAAACACTGTAGCACCTTCCATCCTTCGCAGTAGCTCGTTAATATGAGGTAAGTGAAAGCTATGAGTCGGCAAAAAAATATTTATTGGACTCATATCTAAACATACTCTGACTTTCTTAAACGATTCGTCACAGTTATGTTGGTCTACGGCTAGCAGTGCCAAGTTAACTGCCGTTTGTTGATGGTTAATTTCTATAACTCCATCTGCTAGCCATTTCTCAACTTGTTCTTTTGCAACAGCCTCGTATCTCCAGGATACATAGTTCCTTGAGGGACACTTTAACTGTGTAAAGTCTACCTTGGTTAAGTCAAGGCTGACATATCCGTCGTTAAAGCGGGATTTTGCCCAATCTGTGATCTTTATCTTCGTATTAACAAGAATCAGATCCATGATTTTGTTCGCAAAGTCAGGTATTAATGCCTTGACTGTGTCTGACGGGGGCTTATATGGATTCAGACAGTTATCGTCTTATTGATCCTTTAATGGATCTATGTTAGTTGGTAGACC
>NW_014031405.1:0-1118 GCF_001186125.1 Sphaeroforma arctica JP610
TAATACATGCGCAGTTGAGAGTGTGTGTTTGAAACTGCGGAGATACCGACGGAGAGTATGCTTAGTTGTGAATCATGGAGTGGTTTGTCCGACTATGAAAAGGACAATATTAGCTGCAAAAAAAATACCAAATAGCATCCGATGATTACTTTTGTTTTTTATGACAGCGTTTATAATCAAGCTACACCACATGTCCAGCGCGTCCTCCCTGAAGAACTAGAACAACGGTGTATGATATGTACAATCGAACGCAACGATTATGTGGATTGACAATCCAGTGAACACTATATCTACAGCACGGATGCAAGCGAGCTTACCAACTGGCTCGTATAGCGTACAACAGACAGAACAGACACCTAAGACAAGTATTTAGGTAGTATGACAACCAAGACCGTACAAATACACGTACGGAAACTACAGTTGAAACGAAAACTCACCTATATGGTGCCCAAGATCTGTCTTTGACATGCGCACATGGACTGATTTGTTGCCTGTCGAACGCACGCAGTCGAGTAGACTGGAGAGGAGAGTGTCTCTCTCCGTGCTACATATGATAAAAGGGTAGATGTAAATATCGAAAAATAACTGGAAACTGATACACCATCTCATGAGCGAAACATATATGTGTTAATATTTAGGCAAAGCAATACACTGTTGCAAACTAGCCAATAAAAGCGGAGGTGAGATATTCAAACTTCAAACAAACATGATAACAGCGGATGCTGATGCATTGCGTTCGCGAGTCGCAACGGAGGTCTGTGCTGAAAATGCACAGAACTACTAGATATCTACATGCAATATGTAGTGCACTCTGCCCTAGTGGCTTGTCGTTGGTGCCTCGTTGTAACACAATGACCATCCGGTGAAGTAGAGCGTTAAAGTTCCTAGAGCGTTAAAGTTCCGTGATGTGCCATGAAGAAGTATGTTACTCTAATCACTAATTCGTACCTGCGTTGACACGAACAGCAGTGAGACTAAACAATACATATATATATATATATATATATATATGTATGTATGTATATAGAACATATATATATATATATATATGCATATATATATATATATATATATATATATATATATATATATATATAGTATAGTATATATATATATAT
>NW_014031404.1:0-1118 GCF_001186125.1 Sphaeroforma arctica JP610
TATGTATATAGTAATACAAACATTCTTAGTTGCTCATGACAACTATATCATTTACGTCTCCTTGTGCAGGTGCGGAATCAAGCAACAACACATTTTTAGGCGCACGACCCAGCGCAAACGTTATCAAAGCACCGATCTACGACACCAAGGCTCCATCGCATGAGCCTCTGCCCACAACTCAGGTGTGTTCTAGCATGCCTGTTAGTTGTTCTTGCATGTCTTTATTTTACTCAGGTGTGTTTTAAATGCCTATTGTTTGTTCTTGTATGTCTTTGTTTTACTCAGGTGTGTTTTAACATTCCTATTGCTTGTTCTTGCATGTCTTTGTTTTACTCAGGTGTGTTTTAACATTCCTATTGCTTGTTCTTGCATGTCTTTGTTTTACTCAGGTGTGTTTTAACATGCCTATTGCCTATTGCTTGTTCTTGCATGTCTTTGTATTTCTCATGTGTGTTTTAACATTCCTATTGCTTGTTCTTGCATGTCTTTGTTTTACTCAGGTGTGTTTTAACATGCCTATTGCCTATTGCTTGTTCTTGCATGTCTTTGTATTTCTCATGTGTGTTTTAACATGCCTATTGCATGTTCTTGCATTCCTTTGTTTTGTTCTTTGTTTGCTTAGTGGCAGTTCTATTGTTTGTGTGTGATAGACCATCGTGCATGTTGTAGGCTGTAATACGATTGCTTGGATTGCCAGCTGTCAATATACAACATTGGATAGCGCCATATATCCTGAAACCCTAAACGCTCATGTAAATGACATACAGACACCTACGCTCATGTACCCAACATACACCCACCTACGCTCATGCAATCAACATACACCCACCTACGCTCATACAGTTAACATACACACCCCTACGCTCATGCAACCAATGTACACACTTCTACGCTCATGCAACTAACATATACCCACCTACACTCATGCGTTAAATGCGATCACTCTCCTTGCTCCAGAGTGCACGAGGTGTGGGTGGGGTAGGCCACATGGCCATGCGGCAGAAGTACAACATGTCCTTCGTCAAGGCATCCGATGGCGGCAGTATAGCAGCCCATAACATCGCACCGGTGGAGAAGGTGGGTTGTATTGCTGAATATACTGCCAGCACTGGAGCAGG
>NW_014031403.1:0-1118 GCF_001186125.1 Sphaeroforma arctica JP610
CTATACAAATATACATACATATATACATATATACATATATATATCCGTGTCTTTCATGTGTGTACTTAGTCCTATACAAACATAAAATATACGCTCAGATACTACGCGTATACTTACCAAGATAACGTCGTGCTCTGAGCCCATGTTGGTGATGGTTGTGTGTGCAATTGTCAGCTGAGTGGTGAGAGTAGCAGTCGACTCCTTCAATGCGCTGTAGTCCGATTGGAGCGCCTGCACAAGAAAATGGGGTCAAAAATGTGTCCCGTTTGTGTGACGTTTTAGTGAAACGGTAACGGAAACGTAAACATACACACACACAGATACATTCTTGACACATACTCGCACACATGCAAACTCGTTTCTTTAAAGCCATAGCCACGGAAACTATTGAACATATGCACATAAGCACATGCACGTTGAATAATAAAACAGATGTAAGTATACGTAAAAGTACGTTGTACCTTAAAATTGATGTAAACATACGTACATGTACGTTAAATAATAAAACAGATGTAAAAATACGTGCAAGTACTCAAGGTTATACACATGCACGGGAATATCCACTCATACACACAATCACATCTACAAAGAAAAACACATAACAAACAAGAACACACACACACACAAGTACACACAATCGCATACATACACATACATACACATATACACATACACAAACACACACATACAAACACATACACAATGAATACACCCACCCACACACGCACAGACACTTGCCTTGATACGCACTAGTTGGGCCTCTTGTGTTGCCTGTGCCGTGGCTGCGGCTGCGCTGAGCTCATTCACTTTGTTCTCCGCAAGGGCTCTGTTTGCTTTCTCCGTCTCAAGCCTAAGGGAGGAGATTGGCGGGATTTGATTGGATGGTATTAATAGATTTATCTCATGGTTCGAGGGTAAAACAAACATTTGTCATACAGTAAATAAATTTGCGTACAGAACTAGCCGCACAGAACTATTGGCATTAAACGTACTCTTATTCAGGGTTTTAGGGTTCTTAAACGTACTTCTTAAAGATATAGATATAGATATAGATATATGTATATATATATATATATATATATATATATATTATAGTAATATACTATTCTACTAACTAT
>NW_014031402.1:0-1117 GCF_001186125.1 Sphaeroforma arctica JP610
ATATATACATTACAAACACACACACACACATATATATATATATAATATGTCTGTGTCTTTATCTCTCTCACACCCACGCACACACACACACACAGACACACATACATATATATAAATATATATATATGTATATATAAATATATATATGTATATACATATATATATATATATATATATATAAATATTTACATATATCCTCATAAATATATCAATAATGCAAAATATTTCGTATTAGGAAACAAAAAACGAAAGTCAAATTCGGTGGTCTTGCGAAGGTCTGAATACTACGCCTTCCTCTGAGTCTATCATTGAGTTTAGAGGCGTCCTCTCCGTCTACGGTAGACCTACACGTTTAGGAATATATAAATACGTAAACTATCAAGAACTCAATGAAACACACGTGTGTTGACGAGACGTACCCTTTCATCGTCTAGATCGTTTAATCGCTCGAGTATCAGTAAGATCACAGGCTGCCAGATACTTTTCTGCTTCGGCGATTGCAGCTGAAATCAGAGCATGGTCACAAGCAGGATGAGTTCTACTATACTGAATTGCCAGTGGACTAGAATACAGTACTCGGGTCTGCCGGGTCAAGTTTTGGCTTTAGGGTTGAGATGAGAGAGACATTCACGCAGCGGATGTCCAAGAGAAATGAAAAATAAAACGGATAGGCATTTATATATACGCCAGCTCTTGGACTGTACCTGTGTGTGTGTGGGTGGGTGTGTGTGGGTGGGTGTAGGTGGGTGTGTGTGTGTGGGTGTGTGTGTTGGTGGGTGTATGTGGGTGTGTGTGTTGGTGGGTGTGTGTGGGTGTGTGTTTATGTGTGAGGGCGTAATTATCCAATAGTTGTTGCAACAAAATCACACGCAGATATGCATAGTGACACAATCACAAACACTGTTAAATATAAGGAGGACCAAAAACTTCAATTTTGCGGACAGACGTTGTTTGTGTATGTTGTTCATATACTGTCAGACATAATCAATGACTTTCTCAAACGAACGCAGATATATGCATACCATAATATATAAACACGAGCAGTTCACACTAGCAGCTCACACACAGACATATACAGACAGACAGACAGACAGACATATATATATATATATATATG
>NW_014031401.1:0-1117 GCF_001186125.1 Sphaeroforma arctica JP610
ATATATATACATATACATACATACATACATACGTACATACATACACTTAATACATACACATACATATTATATATATATATATATATGACATACATACATACATACATACATACATATATACATACATACATACATACTTACATATATATATATATATATAATATACATATATATATATATATATATAACATATATATATATTTATATATATATACATATATGTTTAGATATACCTATATATATCTATATTCTTATATATATACATATATATGTAGATATCCATATGTGAATATACAATCGTACATACAAACACATACATACATACATACATTACACATACATACATACACATATACATATATATATATATATATATATATATATATATAGAGTTATATATTCGTTTGCGACGGTAGGTATAGTTTTGCGACACAAAACTTACGTCTTTAATTTCTTCGTATTTCAGTGCGGTCGATGTCGGCGACGCATCAAATGAAGACCTACATTGCATATCCAACGATAACAAGTTGGAAATAAATATTAGACTTTCAAATTGAGAAAGAAATAGGACTGAATGGAAAAGAAATTGGAGAGCCGGACCCGATTATTTTGGCAGTGTATTGCACTCACAAGCCAAACTATGCCCGAATAATATGCACTCACAAACACAAATCTACCAGTTACAAACATAAAACAACACACACCTCCACACAAGTGGTACAAACTCGCAAGATCAAATGAATACGTGCACACAAATAACAGGCACACCCTACATTACAAACATAGACACCTCTACACCACACACACACGCACACACACACACACAGAGAGACACAGACATAGACACAGACACAGACGCACACACACACACACACACACACACACACCACTGCATCTTGCGCATCTTATTCTCCGCCAGAGTGTCTGCGAGAGTGTCCAGCCAGTCCTGGTTCTCCTCTTCGGTGTCAGCATACATGTAGTACTTCCGCTGCACCTCAACCCACTCGCTTTAGGACAGGGCCGATCAGGACGGTTGATGGAAGGTGCAATACGAAAGGGATGAGATGAGAAACAGGGAGAAATACGAGCACTAGGCAGACTCTAATATAGGAAATGG
>NW_014031400.1:0-1117 GCF_001186125.1 Sphaeroforma arctica JP610
AAACTTTTGAGCAACACCTGACAAGACGAAAGACGACGGTGCAGACACTAATAGAGGTTTTTTGCGAGCATGGCTTCCCGCGTTTGCTCCAGACAGACATGGGGAACGAATTCACCAACAAGATAGTAGAACTCCTGGTCCAGGAAGTGGGTACACCACATAAGGTGTCACCGCCAAACCGACCTCAAGTACTGGGCGCTGCCGAACGACGTAATTAGGAGATTGCACGATTCATTAGACAGTGCTGTGAAGCAGTACCCCTACGGTGGGACGAACGCCTCCCGTTTACAACGCTCTATCAGAATCTTCGCATATCTCGATGTCATAAGTGCGCACCGTTCAGCGTGTATTTTGTTTTAGGGTTAGGGTTTTAGGGTTTTAGGTTTCCAACATGGTCACCGCCACGTTCCGTTCGCCGATTTTACTGAGGAGTTACATGACATCTAGCCGATTACGAATGATACCTGGGCTCAACGGTTGGACCAGTGCAGGATACTATCCTCCCAACACTACACCACATTACTGAGAAGTACTCGGGCAAACCGACGAAGACGTTCGACCGCCTGTACACTCACGACTCAGTACGTTTCGACGAAGGCGACGTAGTGATGGTGCGGTATGAGGGAAGAACGACTAAGGCGATGAGGCCGCTGTTTGGCCCATATGTGGTCAAGTCTAGAATCGGTCAGCGCTACGAATTGGCAAATAAAGACGGTTCCGCCCCTCCAGAATTCAAAGACAGACCGGTACGCGTTGATCTCCTCCGGTTAGTGCATCGACGCACTGACCCGCCACTTAACGACGAGTTGTGGACGAAGGCGGAGTCGAGTTCCGCCATATTATCACACACCGTACGAATGATAATACTGGGAAGATGGAATACTTGGTGCGATGGCGCGAAGGGGATCTACGTGGGAAACAGCGGAGGCATCTGACGATGCCAACGATATAGTGGCCTACCACAAGGCCGGGCAGATTTGGTTACGTAAGCGCCAACGTGCACAGTTTTAATACTTTATCTTCAATACAACTTTGTTCTCGGATATCGAGCTCAAGCTCGCGAGGTTAAAGGAGCAACTCTAGCTCTCGAGTATAAACCAGCAACTCTAGCTCGCGA
>NW_014031399.1:0-1117 GCF_001186125.1 Sphaeroforma arctica JP610
TGCCTATGGTCACAATTGCCCCTGGATGGATATACTTATTTAAATTGGATAAATGAAAAAGGGCTACCTATGGTCACAATTGTCCTGGATGGATTTACTCTTTTAAATTGAATATATGTACGGGCTGCCTATGGTCACAAATACCCTGGATGGATATACTTATTTAAATTGGATAAATGAAAAGGGCTGCCTATGGTCACAATTGTCCTGGATGGATTTACTTATTTAAATTGCATAAACAAAAAGGGCTGTCTATAGTCACAATTGTCCTGGATGGGTTCACTTGTTTAAATTGCATAAATAGAAAGGGCTGCCTATGGTCACAATTGTCCTGGATGGATTTACTTATTTAATTTGGATAAACAAAAAGGCCTGCCTATGGTCACAATTGTCCTATATAGGTTTACTTATTTAAATTGGATATATAGAAAGGGCTGCTAATGGTCACATTTGTCCTGGATAGATTTACTTGTTTAAATTGGACAAATAGAACGGGCTGCTTATGGTCACAATTAACCTGGATGGATAAACGTATTTAAATTAGAAAACAAAAGGACTGCCTATTGTCACAATTGTCCTGGAAAGATTAACTTATTTAAATTAAATAAATAGAACGGGCTGCCTATGGTCACAATTGTCTTTGATGGATTTACTCATTTAAATTGCTAAAATAAAAAGGGCTTCCTATGGTCACAATTGTCCTATATGGGTTTACTTGTTTAATTTGGATACATAGAAAGGGCTGCCTATGTTCACAAATATCCTGCATGGATTTACTTATTTAAATTGCGTAAATAAAAAGGGCTGCCTATGATCACAATTGTCCTGGATATATTTACTTGTTTAAATTGGAAAAATAGAACGGGCTACTTATGGTCACAATTGCCCTGGATGGATATACTTATTTAAATTGGAAAAATGAAAAGGGTTGACGATGGTCACAATTGAACTGGATGGATATACTTACTTAAATTGGATAAATAAAAAAAGCTGCCTATACTTGTCATTTTTGAAATATATAATATTATCAATATGGTCACAATTGTCCTATATGGGTCTACTTGTTTAGATAGGATAAATAGAAAGGGCTGCCTATGGTCACAATGGTCCTGGATGG
>NW_014031398.1:0-1117 GCF_001186125.1 Sphaeroforma arctica JP610
ATTATGTAGTATGTAAACGTATGTTCTATTTGTATATATAGATTCGCGTGTGTGTGAGTGTGTGTGTTTGTGTGTATGCGTGTGTTTGTGTGTGTGCTTGTGTGTATGGGTATCAATATGTGCATGTTTATGTGCGTATGCACAAGTTTACGTGTACGTGAGTATATCTGTTTGTCGGTGTATGTGTGTATGTAGTAGTAGAATGTTGTTTGATGCAGCTAGCCTTTGCGCTATATATTTTTTGTATTCTTTCTGGTTCTTTGATGTATTTAGTGTAAACACCTACATTTCTATGTCCAGTGTTCTGGGCATATATTTATTCTATATCTCGTGTGATGCGATCCGAGCTCGTATGTTTGCATTGGTACTCACGCCATGTGCACCAGAGGAGGAAGCTCAGGTGGTGGAGGTTTTTGAGTTTTTCTGGTCGCCGAGAAAGTATGCCTGTTATGAAGTTATAGTCGTCTGTGGATTCCTGACATCCATGCACCTTGGGTTGGGCAGGAGGTGTTTGGGGCCTTGCAGTTTTGTAGAGTTTGAGAGTAGCTTGCATGATACGATCAAAGGAAGTAACAGACCTCTTCTCAAATGCGAATTCTACAGCTATGTAAAAGTCCTAGACTGATAGACTCGCATTGAGTCATTATTTGTTTTTGATATTCAATACACTAGACACAATTAATTCTTAAAGTGTTTCTCTCATACGCGGGAGTCCCTGTATCAACTACCGGTATTGCCGCTTCTCGTTCTGATCAGGGCGTACACCCGACCATGTAGCCCTCCGCCAACGCTGTGACGACATCAGGAAGAACTCAACAAAACGATGGTCCAACAAAGAGATCGCGGCAATGGCCCGGCGCCAATACTACTACCAACTGGTTATGGGTAAACCGCCAACCTCAAACCGAGACACAGCCAGACACGACAGCTTCAATCGCTGCTTCGAGTCTACACCAATCCGGCTCTGTGCTATGATTGTAACGAATACGTACATGTTCACATTGCTCGACTACCGCACCGACGGCTGTCTCTGCCCTGTCTGTCCCGGTAGCCACAAGTTCACTACCAGCTACTTTACCTGCATTCAACAACTGATTCGGCGCATCCTGGTAGGCCC
>NW_014031397.1:0-1117 GCF_001186125.1 Sphaeroforma arctica JP610
ATATATATATCGGCATGTACATAAGCGGATAGCTATGTGTGTAATGTACTTGCAGCTGTACAACCACCATTAGGCACAGCATCTCAGCCTCACTCACCAACTGGGCATGGGGGACATCGACAATCTGTTCCACGTCATTGGAGAATACTCTGTCGCTCACCAGTTTGTCATTGAGACGGATCAGCTCAGGTGCCAGATGGCCTTCGTCTGGGGTAAACCATTCCACCTGTGAGATGAGGGGGCATTGCTTTAGTTTTAGGATCACAGAGTTATAGGGTTTTAGGGTCTTTAGACGGGATGATACGGTGACGAGCAGACTATTGCAACGGGTGATTGTACGGTATGGATAGCGTGTGCTAAGGCGGTACTAGAATGCCCCGTGGCAATATTGTACGGGCAAGCGATGGAAACTAAGTCATGGGAATGGTGCAGTGGATGATAGTTGCTGCGAGAAATTGGCAATAGTTTCATTCGCGCTGTAACAGTTAGCGAGGGCACTACTTATGGAAAATGTTGTATTGTACGGTGGTTGTTATGTATTGTATGGTGGTTGTTATGTATTGTATGGTGATTGTTATGTATTATATGGTGGTTGTTACGTATTGTATGGTGGTTGCTATGTATTGTATGGTGGTTGTTATGTATTGTATGGTGGTTGTTATATGTCATTGACAGTATACAACGGTATGGTATGACTGACCTGCAGTATCACTGTGTAATAATACGTTGGCGAATGATGAGCGCATTGCTGCACTGGTGACAGCTTTGGTATAGCACTAACCACGTAAAGTAGGAGACTGGCTGAAAAAAGCATTGGATTAGTAAGCGATAGGATAGGAGTATATGAACCACTCTGTTATATTACATCGACAGTGCATGATCATGTGATGTGTGCATGTATATATGTATGTATGTATGTATATATGTATATATATATGTGTGTATGTATGTATGTATGTATGTTTGTATGTATGTATGTATGCATTTATGTATGTATGTATGTATGTATGTATGTATGTATGTACGTATGTATGTATGTATGTATGTATGTATGTATGTATGTATGTATGTATGTATGTATGTATGTATGTATGTATGTGTGTGTGTGTGTGTGTGT
>NW_014031396.1:0-1116 GCF_001186125.1 Sphaeroforma arctica JP610
ACACACACACTCACACTCACACACACACACACTCACACTCACACACACACACACACACACACATATATATATATATATATAAACGCATATAGGCATATATTTATATAATACATTGATAAACCCATAAACCAGCAAATTACTGACACTCAGGAGGCACACATACCAGGCCCAGTGTACACTTGGTTTGCTTTGTTCAATGCATTCGAAGTAGTGCAAATGATCTTCACGAGTCAACGACGCCAGCAGATAGATAGCTAATCTACGCCAAATACATACATATACACAAACACACGCATGTGCATACATACATACACATCCACACACCCTACCACACACATGTACACAGATACACAAGTACATACATACCCACATACATACATACATTCACACATACTTCCATACCCGTGCACACACATACACATCCCATAGACACCTACCAGGCCCAGTCTGCGGTTGACTTGCTCTGCTCAATGCATTCGTAGTAGTGCAGCTGCGCCTCCTTCGTCAGTGATGTCATGAGATAGATGTCGCCAATCTGCTTCTCGTTGCGTGCAGGTGCTCGTTTGCGCAGTTGTTTGGTCTCGTCTGCTGTGATGGTACGCTCAAACGGTGCCTGTGCGCGATGGCGAGGGTTTGTGGTATGAGATGTGATGTGGAAGAGTATGTGTGTGATCTGTTGTATGGCGTAGTTCAGCATGGTTTAGGGATAAAGGTTTAGAGTTTAGGGGTAAGGGGTGTTCGATGACTTATGGGCGTAGTTCAGTATGTGTGTGGTATGTAACATGGCGTAGTTCAGTATGGTTCAGCGTTTAGGGGTTAGGGTTCAGGGTCCATGGTCTAGGGGTTAGGGGTTAGGAGTGTGATGGGTCATGTGGCGTAGTTCAGTGTGTGTGAGATATGTTGCGTGTCTCCGTTTGTTTCCGTTAGCGTTGAGTCAATAGTATTGTTGTGAACCCATCACTCCACATCAACATCGCCCACGTGCTTCCGCTAGGCTTCAGAATAGTACACATATCTGTCAGAACAGATTTGCATTCCCAAGCTATTTCCATTGGTACGAAGGAGCGATCATCAGCATAAGGTGTTGCTCAGGTACACATGCATATGTTATATATA
>NW_014031395.1:0-1116 GCF_001186125.1 Sphaeroforma arctica JP610
AAAACCCGGCGTGATAAGCTCACCGTTTATACGGAGGGTTGGCGCCGCGTGTCGCAAGTCGGTAGATCGTACTCGGGGTTTAGTGACACTCTGTTTGAGGCCAGATTTGCGTCCCCACGCATCAATGTCATCTAAGAAGGGCTGGAGCGAAACCGATCGAGGGGCTTGGATCCGTGTGTCATCGACAAATAAATAAGAGCGGAGGAGCTTGGGCCGAAATTAAAACCCTAAAACCCTAAAATAAATAAGAGCGGAGGAGCTTGGGCGGAAATTGTGCTAGCGTGACAGTTAAGGAATCTATGTAGATAATAAAGAACTGGGGGCTGACGATTGAGCCTTGTAGGATGCCATTCGTTCTATGGAATGGAGACGAGAGCGTGCAGCGATATGTCACTCGTGTAGGGACCCTCCCAAACAGCGCGTGGAGGCAGTTGATCTAGTTTTCGGGCATTCCATTGTGACGCAGAAGTACCCATAGGCGTGGGAGAGCGACCTTGTCGTATACCTTGGTTATGTCCAGACAGACGTCGTGCCACTCCTCTTCTGACTGTGTCCCAGATTCCATGGCGGCAAGTGCTTGGGTATGACAGGAGTACCGTGATTTGAAGCCAGCTTGGGTAGCATGGGTAGCAGAGCCGGGGTGGCTTGTGATCAGATTAAAAAGCACTTTTCAAAGATGCGTCTGACTATTCGTGTAAGCGTGATGGGGCGGAAGTCGGCGGGGTAGGTGATATCTGCATCGGCTTTCTTTGGGTGCGCTGTCAGGAGGCTGCAGTTCAGGGCTGCGGGGAAGGTACCCGCCTTCAGTATCTCAGTGAATGCTTCGGCAAGGAGTCGAATCAGTGGGCTATTGGCGTCGGGGCGTCCTAATGTCCGGCGTTTGGGAGCGCTCCACTGCGGCCTTCAGGAGAAGGATGTGGATCCCGTCGGGGCCAGGTCCCTTATTGGGATAGCGTAGTATTGCCTCCATTACATCGTCGGGGCGTATGGTGGAAGTGACACCAGGAGAGGGTTTAGTATCCGGTGGAACCACGTACGGGTTTTTAGAGTTGAATAGGGCCTCAAAGTAGCCAGCGAGGGTAGCACCTGTGTTATCGGTACCCGGTATGCAGGGTT
>NW_014031394.1:0-1116 GCF_001186125.1 Sphaeroforma arctica JP610
AATTTATTGAGCCATGGATCTTTACTCCGTAATGGGCAACACAACGTGATGGTAGCTTTATGTATATGAACATAATCTAATAGCTGAGCAATTAACTGCCATGGTGGATTAGCCCACGCATTATGTTGGGAGAGGTCTTTTTGAAAAGCGTCTCCCATAGGATGATTTAAAGTTCTGTAATTCGATAGTTGTGCATTATGATGTGCAGCAAATATATCTATGGTATGTGGCCCTTATATCTGTTGAGCCAGTTCAACCCACCTGGGATTACACTTCCGATCAGTGGCTAGTAGCTCACGTACGGATTTATTAAAGTCCGGTACGAAGCGTGATAACATATCCGGTAAATGGTTATGTATACCTGGCAAATGTTTTATATCAAAATGAAACTTTGATATTGTATCATGCCAGCGACTCAGTAATTGCGAGTCGGGTTTTATCTCTTTCATATATTGAAGAGATTTCTGATCACACATCAGCGTAAATGCTGTTCCGTATAAGTAATCTCGGAAGTGTGTTAGAGCTGCCACTATGGCGAATAGCTCTTGTTTAACAGTTGGATAATTCCACTGTGAAGCATTCATTGCTCGACTAAAGAATTGTATATATCTAGGTTTGTTATCTATAACCTGATACAATACTCCTCCTAAGGCTAAGTCTGATGCGTCCGTTGCTATTTCAAACGGCACGCCATCGACTGCCCCTTGTACAACTTGGGCTTGTTGGACTGCGTGTTTGAGCGCTTTAAATGCGTCATCACACTCTTTAGTCCACAAGTCTCCTAGTTTGCCTTTATGACATCTTAAGTGTCCAAAAGGTTTAAGGTAGTCAGCTAAGTGGGGTACACCATCTGAAAAGAAGTTTACAAACCCACAAATGCTGTTAACATCTTTTCCTGTAGTTGGTGTTCGACAATCTAACAGGTGTTCTACCTTACCGGGGTCGATCTTAATACCTTCCCCAGATATATGATAGCCTAGGAGCTGTATTTCGCTCATTGCGAAGTGTAATTTCTTCTCGTTAATCTTGAAGTTTTGCTCATTGAGCCTCTTAAGGACCCGTCTGACTAATGCGGCGTGTTCGCCTGTAGTCTTAGAAAAGATGACTGTCATCTAT
>NW_014031393.1:0-1116 GCF_001186125.1 Sphaeroforma arctica JP610
CGCTTATTCCCGTCTCATAATCACAACCACACATCCGATCATCCCGTACCCACGCTTGCACACATGCTTAGCCCAGGATATGGACAACAAACTTGACCAGGCGAACCGGAGATCGTCAAAGCCCACGCAACCGCCTCGTGCGAAGAAGGTCACCGAAGGGTTTCTAGTGCCAGCGGTGTGTATCATCTATCCTTTGTCCCTTCTGTACTTTTGTAAAGTTCCAATATTGGCCGTCTTTTCACAATTTTCTCTCCGCGATAGTTAGTGCCAGCGGTGTGTATCATCTATCCTTTGTCCCTTCTGCACTTTTGTAAAGTTCCAATATTGGCCGTCTTTTCACAATTTTCTCTCCGTGATAGTTAGTGCCAGCGGTGTGTATCATCTATCCTTGGTCCCTTCTGCACGTTTGGAAAGTTCCAATATTGGCCGTCCTTTCCAAATTTTCTCTCCGTGATAGTTAGTGCCAGCGGTGTGTATCATCTATCCTTTGTCCCTTCTGCACTTTTGGAAAGTTTTAATATTGGCCGTCTTTTCCCAATTTTCTTTTCGTGATAGTTAGTGCCAGCGGTGTGCATCATCTATCCTTTGTCCCTTCTGCACGTTTGGAAAGTTCCAATATTGGCCGTCTTTTCCCAATTTTATTTTCGTGATAGTTAGTGCCAGCGGTGTGTATCATCTATCCTGTGTCCCTTCTGCACTTTTGGAAAGTTCCAATATTTGCCGTCTTTCCTCATTTTCTGTCCGTGATAGTTCTGTTAGTGGTACACCTTTGTTTGTTTTAGGGGCGGGGGTGTTTTTGGTGTGGTTTGGGGGGTTGCTTTTGGCCTTTGTCGCTGATTGGGTTGATTGTGCTTTTAAATGCTGTTGTGGGTATATTCATTGGTGTGACATACTGTGCGTAGTACTGCGGCGCATAGATCTGAAGCTTCAAAAGTAGAAACGCACAGATCTCATAACACATTAGTATCGCTGATACTTCCTAGAGAGTTCTCTTAAACGACCTTGGTTACTATAGCTTTTTTGAAGTCAAGATATAGCTAGGATATACATTTCTGCATCTGGCTAAGACAGACATCACTGTATATAACTATTTTAAATAGCTAAGACATCCGTCAC
>NW_014031392.1:0-1116 GCF_001186125.1 Sphaeroforma arctica JP610
CTTCCCATCGATCTTCCCCAAACCACTACAACGGCTATGAGAGCCACACCATATGTACAAACATTGTATTTTGACTCCTTTGAAATAAATAATATTATCCCTTATTGGCTACATCTTCCAAAGTCCAAAAGACGCTCGCTCCTGACACTTTTAAGCTCAGATTCTCATGTCAAGTGTCAACCGTGTGTCATCAACAATAATAGTGATGACGATGATGAAATTTCGACTTTTTTTAGCCCCCTCTATTTATCATATGTATATATAAATATATATAAAACCCTAAAATGTATGTTTGTGTACACAAGAAGTAATATTTACTGTATATACATACGTATGCACATAATAATAGTATAAATATAAAAAGAAAGTATTTACATACTGTGAATGTGAATGTGAATGTGAATGTGTGGCTACTGGGATTGGCATACTTCGAATCTACAGTGATTGTGCGTACTGGAAGTTTAGTGTTGCAAGAATCTTCTCGAGTGAAGTAGATATAAAAGGTAAATGTGGGCTGTCCAGGGGTCGCTAAGAGCTTTAAGTGAGAGCTCTGCAGCGCTTCCAAGTCGAGGGTTGTTTCACCAGGTTATTTGGTCGAGGTCTTTTTGTACCTCTCCGAGTACGACGGTGCTGACTTATGCACACAAAGCAATACATAAACAGAGTGCGGCCAAGTATAAATTTGCACGGTCGCGTTCCGGAAATCATCTACACAGAAACTTATGTAAGAGTGGCTCTCCGGTGGCTGCGAGTTTCTCTGATGACACCGCCCCAAAGCACTCGTCCAGAACTGATGACGAGAACGAAACAGACAGGTACATATGTCTAGTGTCTTTGTATTGATGTACACCGCCATAGATGGTTAATCATTCAAATCTGTCATCGTTTTTGTAAGTATATTCGGAAAGCTTATTTTACGTTGAGTTTGCACGCGGAGCACAACAAATGATAATCTCACATCAATAATCTCACAACCCACATCCGATCGCACAGATGTACACATACTAATACACTTACATGTATACGCATTTTAATGTCTATATATATATATATATATATATATATATATATATATACTACACACACACACACACACACACACACACACTATATATA
>NW_014031391.1:0-1116 GCF_001186125.1 Sphaeroforma arctica JP610
TCGACCGTCCGCTACTACAGTATGTATTGACAATTTGACACGATATATATGATATGCATCCAACTTTTCATGAGAGCAGATGACCTCTAAAAATAAATGCATATATTTATGATACAAGTTTGATATCAGTATATCACCAGCAGTAATGATGGGATAGCGAGTATACATATTTATTTTGTTTTGTGTGCATGTTAAATAGGTGACCTATATATTATACCTCGAAATATATTATATCTTGAGATAAATATAAGACGGCAATTATTATCGACCTATGTATTTTATATTTGCTTGCGTATATATATAGCAACAAACATACCCCCCTATACTATTGTTCTCAATATAGTGTGTAAATTCAATCGAGCCGAGCTCTGGATACGAGTGTTCTATGGACTACTGCAGCTACTATTCACATATACCCTGTGTGTCTGTCGGGGGACACACTCTTGGGTCTCCACTGCCAAATTCCAACTAAATTCAAGTAGGCATAAATATATAAATACACATACTTGCATTGCATTGAATCTCAACTCTTGAGAATGGCGGGCTTGTGCAGTAAGGATGCTGTGGTCCTACTAGTTGATGTGTGTAGGCGTATGGAGATGATGGTGGATGATCCGTTGCATCCGAGTGAGAAGTTCTCGGCGCTTGTGCGAGCACAACTGATGGCCAGCCTGATGGTACAGCAGCGCATATGCTACAGGGCACAGGACTTCATTGGACTGGTGGTGTTCGGTAGTGATTATTCCGAGAACTCCCTGATGAATGCTGAGGTGAGGATTTTTTTTCTTCAAGAATCTTTAAAGCTGTCTGATGCATGTTGATACCATAGCTTGGTCTTTCGTGTGTTCATTGCTGAACTATTCGCATCATTTGGAAAGACGGATCATTCAGAGCATGTCTTTCGTGTATAAAAACATCGTTGCATCTCAAGAGATGCCCAGCCGGCTATTCCACTTATTTCATGCTGTCGGGTTTATAATTTGATTTTTATGAGTACTCTGTTGGCTCCCTCACGCAATCTAAAAGCGTAGTGCCCACAGCTGTGTAATATATATACATTATATATATATATATATATATATATATATATATGTATGTATGTATGTATGTATGTAT
>NW_014031390.1:0-1116 GCF_001186125.1 Sphaeroforma arctica JP610
GCAAAATTTGAGCGACCCACATGGGGATTATCGTAGGGAAGCCGAACGAGAACAACTACGTAGACGATGGGAACTCAACGGACAGCACCGAGACTTCGCGCGATCGATGCAGGATATGCGCAAGGCTAGTTACGTCGACGACGGTAAGCGCAAGTCTAGTGACGTCGACGACGGTAAGCGCATACTCATAAATTTTAAGGCAGCAAAGGCCACAATTGACTATCTCCGTGACAACCATAATCAGTTGAGGGTATATCCGGCGGAACAAGTCATAGACAAAATTTGTGAACATGAGAGCAAAGCCACCGTAGACCCTACCTTTAAGGAGTTGGCGAAGGGTAATACCCGCACCAAGGGTGTAGAGTCAGCCAGGGAACATTTTCAGCACGATTGGGATATGCCGAACCGTCCTCAGTATCGAAAGTCACCCCATAAGATACGTCTCGGCTAGTATCGATCGCTACCTCGGAAGTAGCCACGACGGATTCTCCAGATGAGGAAGAGATAAGCCGTCGCACACAGCTCACCTTGTGTCAGCACGAGATTGGGCATCATAGAGTAAAGGATACAGTTGCTCCACTACAGCAGAACGGACATTTGTGGCCTAACGCTCTGGAACTTGCACAAACAGTTAGGAGAAACTGCCGCACATGTCTAGGACAGAGGGTGTTACGAAAGGGATTCCACCCGATGATTGATATAACGGCAAAAAATCCGTGGGATCATATTCAAGTCGACATGATTCCAATGCCACTAGTTTCAGCAGCGGGAAATCGATATATATTGCACGTCTTGGATATAGCAACGGGGTACTCGATATTAAGAGCAACGGCCACAAAGTCAGCAGAAGTGGTGACATCGAAACTTATGGAGGTGTTTGGGAACATGGTTTCCCTCGGAAAATCCGATCAGACGAGGGAGGCGAGTTTTCGAACAAGATTGTTAAACTAATAACTCAAGAAGTTGGAGTGATGCATGCGAAGTCGCCACCATGTCGTCCTCAGGTTCTGGGAGCAGCGGAGAGAAGACACAGAGACATACACGAAGGAGTTCGCAAGCTATGTGAATCTTTACCTACGGCATGGGATGTCCGACTACCACTTATTATGCTGTTTT
>NW_014031388.1:0-1115 GCF_001186125.1 Sphaeroforma arctica JP610
TTATAAATATAATTAGTATGCCCATAAAAACCTGGTTAATACTGCTTACATACGCCTGCTTCTAGGTAGTTTCGCATTGATTTGCTTACGATTGGGTTTATGTAAAGTTTATCTCACCATGTGCTCGCACTGCCTACCCTTTTTGTAGGGTACAAAAGTATCTGGCCGTATGTTGACAGTTTCCAAGCGATGGACTCATGTGTCTGATACATCTGGGCAGCGACCACCAATGTTTATTCGACGAGGAACAACCCACGCTCTTTCTCCGGTATGTGGAAACACTGATTTATCTATTGTATTCTTTTTGCTTTCATATCAGTGTATGCTCTAATATATATATATCTATGGACATAGCTACAGGCTTTACCGCGTGTTACAAGTCTTCAGGACTCTTTGTTCTTAAATGGTACATATGTATACAAAAGGTAACAATAATTATTGTTAGAATTTAGTTTCCTGAGTGCAGCCGTTCCCACTGTCAGTCTGATTAGTTAGTCGTGCTCGTTTTGGGGTAGATTTCCTCCTATTCCTACCATGAATAACTCTGTGTACTGAAATGTCGTTTTGGGGTAGATTTACTCCTATTCCTACCATGAGTATCTCTGTGCACCGAAATGTATTAATCGCATCGCAAAGAACTATTGTCATGATTGCGAATACGTTTCATCCTCTCTATATATGCCATGCATGCATAGAGTCAGCAACGCCTGATGAAAACGAATCTTTTCAAAGAGCGCTGGACAGTGGCACGATCGACGCCAGAATATGGACAGAATGCACCTAAATTCAGCAGAGGGCCGAGTCAACGTCCACACCTGGTGCGTATTGCATTATCCATATATATATATATATGTGTGTGTGTGTGTGTGTGTGTGCGTGTGTGTGAGTGTGTGTTGTGTGCGTGTTGATATTTAATTATATACATATATATATATATATATATATATATATGTATGTATATATATGTTTGTGCGTGTATATATTATATATGTATATTATATATATATGTATATGTATATGTATATGTATATGTATATATGTGTGTGTGTGTGTGTGTGTGTATATATATATATATGTATGTATGTATGTATGTATGTATACATGCATGTATGTAT
>NW_014031387.1:0-1115 GCF_001186125.1 Sphaeroforma arctica JP610
CACACACACACACACACACACACACACACACACACACACACACACACACACACACACACACACACACACACACACACACACACACACACACACACACACACACACACACACACACATATATATATATATATATATCCAGGTAATCTTCCCTCCGGCAAATTGCGGCAGATGTATTTGCAATATACTGCAGCACCCAATAAATACAAAAAATTATACGGACTCTCAACTACGCGCACAATACAGTCTGACTATCACACAGGCACTTACTTCGTACAGACGTGAGGAACGACTGAGACTTTCTAAGGTGCGGCTGTGGCATGGTGGAATCCAGTGGATAGTCGACACTGGGCAGTTGTACGGTATCGTCATCGGACGCCTGCGGCGTGTCTTTGGGGCCCAATTTGATGTGCTCGGCCACTTCTTCTATCACCTCATCGATGTTGTGGGCAATGTTTCTCCGCGCCTCTTTCTGCGCGGTGCATTTGGGTGGTCGTGATTGTAGTTGTGGTTGTGGTTGGGGTCACGAATAGCACGTTGTGATATGAATATTTATTATAACTATTAAAACTCTTGCGTAGACAGACGTAACCCACGTGTGTAAACATACGATTTGCCAATCTCAGGGCATCCCCAAACGCCATGAGATTCCATGCAGAGACACGCCCATCTGCACTGCTGCACTATCCTGCTGTACCGCATGAACGACATAACCTTCTAAGACTGGCCATCACATTGTCAAAACATTTACGCATTCAGTTGGAGACAGAAATACTTGTGTGTATATACGATGGTGGTCATGTTTTTATCCTAGGGACATGGTCAACATCTCTTGTGCTCGTGTGCCTGATATGTATATGTAGTCTAAACTTGGAAGCAAAGCAGGCATTGACAAGCATCTGTACGCGATAGAGTGGATGAAGATTCATGCTCGATAGCAAAGACCAAAGCAACTGCATATACAGGGTGTTCAACGAACAATCATACAAGTATATATATGTATACACACAAACACACACACACACACACACACATCCACCCACCCACCCACACACACACCCACACCCACACACACACCCGCACCCCCACCCCCCCCCNCCCCCACACACATATATATA
>NW_014031385.1:0-1115 GCF_001186125.1 Sphaeroforma arctica JP610
GTGTGTGTGTGTATAGGTTTGTGTTTGTGTTGTTTGTTTTGTTGTTGTGTTGTGTTGTGTATGTGCGTGTCTGTGTTTGTTGGTTTTGTTGTGGGTCGTGTGTGCGTATATATATATATATATATATTGAAACCTATTTGTGTGCGACTCCATAAAGGATATATATATATATTATTTTACATATTCATATCCATTATATACATATTGTATGTGTTCATATTATCTTTCTTCATTTCATCTGTGTGTGCTTATAGTTGTATCAGTGGGAAATGTATTTAATTCTGATGCATTTGCTATCACAGACCGATTTAAATTTTGATATTTAACTAAGACCAAACGCCTTTTCTGTATTCCAGTCGTATTCCTAAAAAATATGCGATTATACTGTAATTTATACACCTCAAAGTTGAATATTGAAATCTCATACCAGAGTATCCTCTCGTACATCTACAGTGCTGGCTACTTCATTACATGCACAACCGAGTCGACTGGACAAAAAGAATCTTCCCTTTTACATGCAGCACCCACCACAGAAGTTGTAAGTATTGTCGTATATCACCATTTCTTATTGTCTTGTATCATTAGGAGAGAGTGCAGCCCGCGTAGTGCCACCCGCGTCACGTCATAAGCATATACTTTAAAAAGTTGTAGACACTACTGTTCACGACACAGTGTTGTATATGGGTGTGTACGCCACGCTATACTCTTATCACTATTCTTCTAAAGTATGAAGCTTGATTTTGGAGAAATTGTGAAGATGGCGAAAGTTGTATCCATCCTATATCAGAACAGGGAGGAAGAAAGATAACGTATTATACCTGTGCGATGATAATAATAATTGTCATGTCTGCATTCATATGTTTCTCTATGCACACCACAGATATGATGACCCTGATAAGTACTCGGAGGAAGAGAAGTACGATCGACAGGAGGTGTGTGGATTTTACTGAGTATTGAGTGTCTTTTCGTTTGTTGACTATATCGGATCCTTTATATATGTATGTATTATATATGTATTATATATATATATATATATATGTATATATATATATATATATATAGTNTATATATATATATATATAGTATATATATCTGAGTACGTTACGTACCGTAAC
>NW_014031384.1:0-1115 GCF_001186125.1 Sphaeroforma arctica JP610
TATACATATATATATGTATATATATATATACGCATACATGTGCTATACCAACCCACCCGTAACCTATAGACCCGTAGCCTACCTCAACCCCCATGTAACTTACCTTGAACGCCTCCACCGCCACACGCACAATCGGCGCCTCATTCGAATTCATTGAGAACAGCGCAGGGGCTAACGGAGACGACGCCAAGGTCGCATTCTTGTAGACATGCTTAGCCAAACCACCCACGCCGCAGATATTACCCGCGGTGACACAGTCCACACTCATCAGATCTTTGCCCATCACTATATAGAGCTCAGTGATGGCCACCTTCGCGCATTGTGCGCTATCCACAGGGTTGTTGGGAGAGTGCTTGGGCCCTGGGGAGGTTTGGAGTTTAGGGTTTAAAGTCATAGGGGATGCAATAGTGTGTTGAGCGGTTGGCCCGTACACTGATGACGGTACTTGTGATACTTGTAGGAGTGCTTTAGCTGATGGACTACACATATTAGATCCTTGCCCATCACGGTTTAGAGTTTCGTGATGGTCACCTTGGCGCATTGCGCACCAGATACAGGGCTGTTGAGAGAAGGCGACGGCACTGGTGTACGTATGAGAAAGTCCAATGGGAATGAAAGTTTGTGTGCACTTGGATATGTAGTAGTTGCTGTGAAATGGTATATTTGTTTACAAGCGTACGCATGTCAAGGTATCTGTGAGCAAGTACATCCGTACTCAAGAGGGTTCCGTTGGGAAAAGGGCTTGGCCACGAGGATAGCACGCAGTGCTATAATGAGATGACATGAGTGTGGATACGAAACGTACCGCGGATTGTTCACACAGACAAGCAAACAAGTTGCTTCTAGTGGCATGAACGTGGAGCACACTGTAGCAGATCACAGTATACTTCGGCACTGGCTAAATATACAGAAGAAGGCAAATGGGGTGTTCCCGCGTGCACCTTGCAGGTTCCACTTTCGAGTAGTTGTTTTATTGAAAAAATGTCTGATCCTTAAATTTATTTTGAAGTAAACACAGTTGACTCCTTATCATGATACATGCCTACCGAGTGAACAGACTACTCTCTAAGGTCCAGCTACCGCAGAATACAGTGTGAAATCGAACATATATATAT
>NW_014031383.1:0-1115 GCF_001186125.1 Sphaeroforma arctica JP610
GGTATTTACTAGTATTATATTTGTAGTGGTATTTACTAGTATTATATTTATAGTAATATTTACTAGTATTATATTTGCAGTGGTATTTATTAGTATTATATGTATAGTAGTATTTACTAATGTTATATTTGTAGTGGTATTTATTAGTAGTATATTTTTTGTGGTATTTACTAGTATTATATTTATAGTAGTATTGACTAGTATTATATTTATAGTAGTATTTACTAGTATTATATTTATAGTAGTGTTTACTAGTATTATATTTGTAGTGGTATTTACTAGTAGTATATTTATAGTAGTATTTGCTAGTATTATATTTGTAGTGGTATTTACAGGTAGTATATTTGTAGTAGTATTTACTAGTATTATATGTATAGTAGTATTTCCTAATATTATATTTGTAGTGTTATTTACTAGTAGTATATTTATAGTAGTATTTGCTAATATTATATTTATAGTAGTATTTACTAGTATTATATTTGTAGTGGTATTTCCTAGTAGTATATTTATAATAGTATTGACTAGTATTATAATTGTAGTGGTATTTCCTAGTAGTATATTTATAATAGTATTGTATAGTATTATATTTGTAGTGGTATTTACTAGTAGTATACTTATCGTGGTACTTGCTAGTACTATATTTATGTTGGTATTTACTAGTATTATATTTGTAGTGATATTTAGTATTATTATATTTATATAAGTATTTACTAGTATTATATTTATAGTGGTATTTACTAGTATTATATTTGTAGTGGTATTTACTAGTAGTAAAATTATAGTAGTAGTTGCTAGTATTATATTTATAGTAGTATTTACTAGTAATATATTTTTAATGGTTTTTACTAGTAGTATATGTATAGTAGTATTTGCTAGTATTATATTTATAGTAGTATTTACTAGTAGTATATTTGTAGTAGTATTTACTAGTATTATATTTGTAGTAGTATTTACTAGTATTATATGTATATTAGTATTTACTAATATTATATTTGTAGTAGTATTTACTAGTAGTATATCTATAGTAGTATTTGCTAGTACTATATTTATAGTCGTATTTACTAGTATTATAATTGTAGTGGTATTTACCAGCAGTATATTTATAGTAGTATTTT
>NW_014031382.1:0-1115 GCF_001186125.1 Sphaeroforma arctica JP610
TCCATATACAAATATGTATATCTATACATGTGTGTGTGGGTGTGCGATTGTGTTTGCTTATATATATATATATATATATATATATATATATATATGTGTGTGTGTGTGTGTGTGTGTGTGTGTGTATGTATGTATGTATATATATATATATATCGTGAGTGCATCATTAGACCACAAGTATTCCCGCACATTTGCCTTTTCCCTTGTTGACTATATCTATATCCGATTCACCTCCACAAGCCCACCATCTCTATCTTTGCTCTCTCCAGTACACTCATCCCTTTGTCTTGGTCTTAATCACTAACCTCCCTGCCCCCATACACCCACGCCCCGTGCGTAGTTTCCAGGATCAGCTGATCTTCCTGCGCTCAGACTACACAGCAGCCGAGGAGTTTCCGTGTGTGTTTATACCCGCACGTCCCCCCCACCGCCACTCCTATGCGTCTGATACACAACCGCCGTCGCTGCCTGTGTGCACGCGGGTTGTGCTGTATCTCCATGGCAATGCAGAGGACTTGGGATTGGCTACAGAGTTCTTTGAGGAGCACATCTGCGACGAGATAAACAGCCATGTGTTCATTGTGGAGTATCCAGGTGAGTCTCACACAGTGTGTGGCTGTGTGGATAAGTGAGTGTCATTTGGGCTGTGTGGTGGGACGTCCAAACCCTCTTTGGTCTTCATTGCATGAGTACTACATATCAAAAACACACCTGTACACGTATCAAAAGATCACGCTCACACACTTAAACTCACTCACGTATACACACACTCACACTCACTCGCGTATACACACTCTCACACTCACTCACACATAAACGCATCAAATACACACCTATAGTACGACTCTACATATATATTTCTGGACAACACACCAACGTCGATACTGCGAGTACACATAATCATCTCTACACCACATACGTGCACTCACTTCCTGGTAAGGGCTGCAGGGTATGGCACATGTCTGGACGATGAGCCCAACAGCCGAGGAGTTAAGCAGCACACGTGGACTGCCTATCGGTTTCTACTGAGGTGTGCAAGGTTTTTAGTTTAAGCTCTTGTTACCTGTAAATGTGATGCCATGCTACTTGAGTATATATATATTTATATATGTATA
>NW_014031381.1:0-1114 GCF_001186125.1 Sphaeroforma arctica JP610
AAGTTGAACCCCTCCTAACAGATATAAGAATTTGTTTTAAAAAAAACAGATAAAAATATCTCGTTTCTTAGAAAGAAAAACGATGACGGAGACAAAAAGACAAAAATTGGTAATTATTATACTTTTTACACAAAAAACATAAATAAATTCAAATGATTGCTATTGAGCGTTGAAAACAAGCACAAAGCAAAGGAATACATATATTTATCACATATATTTATACATATTATATTTATACATATATCTATTCGGTGGAGAGGGGGGTTGATATCAATAGATGACAAATGACAGACTTGTACATGCGGTTAGTCCAGTACCTGATATAGAAACAAATATAGTTAAAAACACTATATATACATGTACGGATACAGGTATTTATCCTTATAGCCTATAAGGCCCTACACTGTATGATTACCGTCTTGTACGTACGTACACAAGATAAAATATTATGTTCGTAGACAAACTCAACTCGATCTTCAACCGGAAGTGCTGTGCAGGTGGCGGTGTTCTGCATCATGTGACTGACAATATCGTTACTCTGAGGGCTGCCAGGGCGGATGAAGACGAGGGGAAACAACGGAAAATGTATCAACAGGTATATATGATTGCTATATCTTTATTTATGGATGATATATATTACACGCGTATTCTTCTGTATATGTGGAAATGCTTGTATACGTATTGTATCTATAGACTAGGCGATGTCTGTATTATATACAAGATAACATCATGTAATTTAATCATAATGTTGTGTTATGTACCGATCCTTTGACTCAAATTCCCATCTGTTGCACGGTATGTGTACGACACAAAGCTTTTGATTGTGTTCTAATACTACCTTGCCACTAGTCGCAACACTAGAAACTTATGAACGTCTTCGTCTCAAGATTCCACACACAAGTATAAAATGTAATTGTTTGTAGTTTAGTACATCTGTCCCATTCGAAATAAATATGGTGAATTAGAGCACAAATCTTAGATATACAAATCAGCGCCATCTGATAATTTTAATATACACCAAATTCTCTTATACACTGGCACATTTGCTCGTACCCTACATATATATATATCTGTATATATATATATATATATATGTGTGTATATACATACATAC
>NW_014031380.1:0-1114 GCF_001186125.1 Sphaeroforma arctica JP610
TGTTGGCATCCTAGTTCGATTTAAGTCGACTGATCTGTCCCTTGTACTTCTGGTTTTCCCGGCGGTCTTGCCCACGTTGGGCCTGAAGTAGCTGATCGATGCACTTCTGCTTGATCGCGATTATATTAACAAAATATGATACGTCATCAGCATGGTGCTCGTCATGGACGATTTCCATCTTAATGGTGTAATCGTCGACTTAAGTTCGGTCACCTCGTCCGAGTGGAAATCCTCTGCGGGCTGGTGTAATGCTGTGCGATCGAAGCGATTAAATTCGACATCGTTAACACGTTTACGGATATATTTATTACCCCTTGTAAAGTCCATGGTCGAGGCCTTTCGGTGCTCTGTTCCTTGGATAGAAGTTAGTATTATAATCTTGGGTGATTCATGCGTCTGGATGACTTACCCAGTCTTAACTGGTTTCCGACGATTGTCATCCCAGTTGGGTAAAGGTGGCGGAGTATTTTTACCTGCCTCTGGGTCTATAGTACCCTCAAGGACGGGCGACTCATGGCCGGGCGTTAAAACAGGCGAATAATTAGCCTGGAGCTCTGGTGGTAGTCCCTCGTAAGGTATAGATACGCTGACCACATGTGGATCATCTGCCACATGTGTAGCGCTCCAACCTTTACGCTTTTCGGGCGTAATTGCCAGTCGACGTTCTGTCCACTTCTGTAGGGCTTCAGTAGTGCCCGGAGAAACATGCTCGCGTAAGTGCTGTGTATGTTTTCCTGATCTATACATTCGATCTACATGTTCAACAGTCATGCCTTTCATAAGGGCGGCTAACTGATTCTTAAGATCAGTGTTTTCAGCAATTAACTTACTTATGCGTGTTGGTTCAGTGGTGTCGGACGTAGATTCGGGTTTGCCACTCGAGCTTGCCTCCTCTTCTGTTTCCGGTATAGGTACCTTCTGAGATTCGTCTTTGTCCCCTATAATTGGGTACTTTTCTTTCTGAGTTTCGTCAGAAGAATTGGTTGGGGCGTCTTGAGACGTGTCCCTTGTCTCACTTCTTGGCTTCGTAAATGCAAGCTTCGAAGTTGAGGCAATAGTTGGCCCTCGGGCTCTATCTGTAGGAATAGTTTCCTTAACCAGAGTGGCTACATCC
>NW_014031379.1:0-1114 GCF_001186125.1 Sphaeroforma arctica JP610
AATATACTTTGTTATGTATGTGTGTGTGTGGGCAAGCACATGTGTGTGTGTGTGCGTGTGTGTGTGTGCGTATACATAAATATATGTGTGTATAGGTGTGTTCAGGCATATGCAAGTGCTGAATAACACAGCATCCACATTAACACGCACACTCCTCCATGCATACCAACTGACAAGTGTCGGTGACTGGGAGTTTTGTTCGACTTTCGTATACGACTTGGCGTGCTAGGCTATTACATACACAAACGAAGGCTCGTGTTTAGTAGTGATGCGTGGAGTATACACACATCGACACAAATCACACGAACACTCACGCTACATTTTCTTCTCGTCCCTTTCATAAACGCCTCAGGTGAACATCAACCTCTCCAGCGGTCTGCATCTGGACAGTCAAGTAAGCCCCACAGGCAACCCCAATTACAACGACTTTGGCTCCTCGCACTCCCCAACATCCACCCACACACCACCACACCCCTTCCATACCACCCACACCAACCACACCCACGACCCCTCTACCGTAAACCGGAGCCTGGCCCAGAGCAAGAAGTGGCAGAGCAAGTCGTCGGTGGACATACGGCGACCAGCCACAGACACGGAGACGTCGGCGGCTCAGGCGGTGTGGCAAATGCCCGTTGTTAATGGCAACGAGCACGAGTTAGAGATGTTGCAAATGCAGCACAACAACGCCATGGCTAATGGCAAGAGCAGTAGCGTGGGCCATACGGGGGAGAGCTGGCCCGAGTCCGAATTTGAGGGCAGGGACACGCACCCTGGTGAGAGGAAGGGGGTGGGTGAGGATTGGGCTGAGGGGGTGGTTAGGGGTATTACTCCGGCGGAGGTGCAGTTGAAGGTGGACGAGCCGGCGAAGGGAGGGATCGAGAATGCAAGCAGCGACACCGATGGTATGTGGTGGGTAGACAAGGGTTGGGATCTTGTGGTTGCGATATCTGTGTATTGTGGATATGCCTCCTTATGCATACATGTGATATAATTGTATACATCGTGTATGATATATGTATACAATTGTAACTGGAATCTGAACGATCTGATTGGAAGACGAAAATAGTATTCTGAGAGCAAGCGAAAGTATATATATATGTTTGTATATATATAT
>NW_014031378.1:0-1114 GCF_001186125.1 Sphaeroforma arctica JP610
AACGAAAATTTTACGACAAGCTACGTTGACATAACAGTTTCTACGTGGCTTGATCTTGATGAAGCATTAGCTTCTTTTGGTGAGCAAGATTTCATCAATAATTATTTTCGGGTCAAACCAGAAGCGTTGTACGTACTACCATGCGGTGCCAACTATCAATCTTCGTCCAGTAGACGTAGTTTCATGTGCTCTAACAGTACGGTTTATCTAGCACACGCATATTCCTATGGTCTTCGAGATGCGAAATCAAACCAATTTTTAAAGAGATACGAGAAGCTGAAGAGCGCCTGGCACTGTGGAATGAAGCAATGTACCCTTGATTTTTTTAACTTTCAAGAAGCAGTTAATACAATACCAAGGGTTCGAACTGAGAGTTTTCCAGTTGATTGGAGTGAATTTGGTTCCGTTTTCAAGGTCTACTCCCCAGACTGTCCACACCAGAAATTGCCACGCCTCAATCCATCTGTGAGACCACATGGTCTAGGAGACACTGTGTACATAATAACCCGTACGAACAACAGACCAAATTTTTTTACTGAAAATGCAGAATCTATTACTAGGCAAACATATTCAAGAATCGTTCACCTGGTCATAAGGGATGAACGGGTCACAAATTATGTCTCGGCCCGGTCGGAAAATCAATTGTCTTGGAATCCCGAGGAAGGTTTTGCCCTGGAGAAGCGCCGAATTCTCCTTCAACCTAGTGACAGCGTTATGGATAGTATGAAAAAATTCGACAGTCAAGAGCCTTGTCGAGTTTGTGATGGCGCCCCGCCATTATGTGACAAACCAAAAGACTATAAACTTTTCGACAACAAAAAAAAAGAGGATTTCAACAAGTGTTATTGTAATACGTCGTTCCCGATGAACCGATTGTTCGAAGTAGCGCACGAGTACATACAATCTGACCGTGGTGGATGGGTGGTATATCTGGATGACGATAATTACCTGTTTGACAAGACTGGAATCGCCAAATTACTATCCAAAGTTCACACTAGCAACAACCTCTACGCTTTTCGCGCACTACTGGGACGTCCAACACCTCGGGAGGAGAATTTCGGCTTGGATAGGTTCATTCCGGGCGACATAGACACGGGGAATTTTCTGTTTCATT
>NW_014031377.1:0-1114 GCF_001186125.1 Sphaeroforma arctica JP610
CATGCATAACCAAACGAACACACAATCACACATACGCGCATGCACCCACACTTCACGTACATATATACACACACGACCACATGTTCATAGCTACATATGCACACTCACACACATACATTTATACTATACACACATACATTCATATCATACACGCATACACGCACACATTCATGCACTTTTGTATACATGCACACAAACGCACACACAATACGCAGTGGCACAGATGGATGATGATTTACACGTCGCCAAATCTGCAAACAGAGCACAAGTTACGTATCAGGCGCCCGTGAAACAGCTGCCAGTGGTACGACCCAGACAGGTACACTATCTAAACAAGTGTATAGGTTTTTAGTACGAACAGTTTAAATAAGGATGTATATATGACCACATGAATTGAGAATATCGACTTACACTACAAATAAGTGTGCTTGTAGGACTTCATGAACTGAGCTTATCTCAACATACTCTGCAAAGATAAGAGTGCTTTCAACTGGAACCCAATTGATCTGAGATTAACAGTGCGCATGGTACACGTAGTGTTGCCAACACGCTAAAACTTTGCTGGCCAACAATATTTACGAGAGTAATATCTGATGATTGATTTATGTACTTCCGTGGAATGTTGCTGCGTGTTTGTGGACATTAAGATTTTAGGCCTTTGAGAACAAACTTTACAGCACTATTAAGTATATATAAACAAGCCTAGCAACGAGATCCTGTGCGATTTTTACTCGCATAACTATTCTAAAACACACGTTATCCCGCTGTCTTTCCCCAGAGCATTGCAACCGCAACGCGTACGCCAATGTCCTTTGCAGAGATTGCGAAGAGTATGCTGAGCACGTTGAGAACTGTCACGTATGTGTTTATATGTATGTCCTTACGTCCATGCGAATGTCATATTCCCAGGGATGCTATCCGTAAAGTAGGCTAGATTACCAAAACGTTGTGTTGTGTATGTGCAAACGGCTTCACTGTCATCAATACAGTGGTTCTCCGGAGGTGCCTTGGTTACCAGGTCAAGCTGTGCGATACTAAAAAAAAACTACTTGTGTATTTACATATATGTACATAAATGTATCTCTATAAATCCCAAAACAAAAGTTCTCCTTAT
>NW_014031376.1:0-1114 GCF_001186125.1 Sphaeroforma arctica JP610
AACGAAAATTTTACGACGAGCTACATTGACATAACAGTTTCTACGTGGCTTGATCTTGATGAAGCATTAGCTTCTTTTGGTGAGCAAGATTTCATCAATAATTATTTTCGGGTCAAACCAGAAGCGTTGTACGTACTACCATGCGGTGCCAACTATCAATCTTCGTCCAGTAGACGTAGTTTCATGTGCTCTAACAGTACGGTTTATCTAGCACACGCATATTCCTATGGTCTTCGAGGTGCGAAATCAAACCAATTTTTAAAGAGATACGAGAAGCTGAAGAGCGCCTGGCACTGTGGAATGAAGCAATGTACCCTTGATTTTTTTAACTTTCAGGAAGCAGTTAATACAATACCAAGGGTTCGAACTGAGAGTTTTCCAGTTGATTGGAGTGAATTTGGTTCCGTTTTCAAGGTCTACTCCCCAGACTGTCCACACCAGAAATTGCCACGCCTCAATCCATCTGTGAGACCGCATGGTCTAGGAGACACTGTGTACATAATAACCCGTACGGACAACAGACCAAATTTTTTTACTGAAAATGCAGAATCTATTACTAGGCAAACATATTCGAGAATCGTTCACCTGGTCATAAGGGATGAACGGGTCACAAATTATGTCTCGGCCCGGTCGGAAAATCAATTGTCTTGGAATCCCGAGGAAGGTTTTGCCCTGGAGAAGCGCCGAATTCTCCTTCAACCTAGTGACAGCGTTATGGATAGTATGAAAAAATTCGACAGTCAAGAGCCTTGTCGAGTTTGTGATGGCGCCCCGCCATTATGTGACAAACCAAAAGACTATATACTTTTCGACAACAAAAAAAAAGAGGATTTCAACAAGTGTTATTGTAATACGTCGTTCCCGATGAACCGATTGTTCGAAGTAGCGCACGAGTATATACAATCTGACCGTGGTGGATGGGTGGTATATCTGGATGACGATAATTACCTGTTTGACAAGACTGGAATCGCCAAATTACTATCCAAAGTTCACACTAGCAACAACCTTTACGCTTTTCGCGCACTACTGGGACGTCCAACACCTCGGGAGGAGAATTTCGGCTTGGATAGGTTCATTCCGGGCGACATAGACACGGGGAATTTTCTGTTTCACT
>NW_014031375.1:0-1113 GCF_001186125.1 Sphaeroforma arctica JP610
TTTTTGAAATAAAGAATATTATCCCTATAATAAGCGCACTAGAACCATCGGGGTTATTTATCTAGTGTCTGCTACAGAGATTATATAAGGACCTATCCATTTAGATGTTAATACAGTAGCATCGAAATTACGTTGACGGATGTTAACTTTGTCACCAACCTGATACTCTGCTATCTTCTTGGTAGTGTTCCAACGCTTTTGCCTTTTTAAAAAGGCTATATTTTAGCGTTGTACCTTCTCTAACCATGGTAACTCGTGGTGATCAGGTTCGTCCTAGTTAAAAGGTGTTTGTAACTCACTATATCTGCCACGGAAATAGTGAGCGGGTGTAGTTCCTGTAACCGGATCGGCACTGAGAGACTACAGATCTCAAGCAAGTTTCAATAACAAGAAAACTCCTTTTCTTGAATGAAATCACAACCACATCATGTTAATAATACATTTGCTCCTATGAGAGCATTGCTCCGAAAGCCGATACCTAGGAGAGAATTGCTCTGAAAGCCAAGCAACATTATTTGATCGGCGTAAGAGCGAGTAGCAGAGATTATGCTATAGACCAATATCTAAGTGTTAAAGTGTTCTGCAAAAGGTTTCTCATACTGACCATATGAGTTTTCACCCTGGCCAACCCAAGCGGTTGAACACTAGCACAAACACCTTGAGTATAAAACCAAAGGTGAGGTTGTAAATAAAGATATACAATTACGCTTTATTCAAAGACTACCATCTTACACTCTAACAACTTATCAGGCCACTCTGCTCTTACGCTACCAAAATGCCTACTGTCAACTCTAAGGATATCAAAACCACCACCATTCTCGAGTCGAAGGTCGACTGGCTTCCCTGGAAAACTCAAACCATCCTATCTGTGGACTGCGAAGGAATCTCTGATATCCTGACCAACCCGACAGCCCCTCGAGGCAGCCGTTGGACTTGTAAGCAAGTTACTGAAGCATATCGGATCATCAACCGTACCCTGTCTCCGCTACTACAAACGGAAATCAGCCAATTCATCGAGTCCCCTTGGGATGCATTTGCTGCACTGCAACAAAAGTTTGAAGCTCTGACTGAAGATGATCTCCAAAACTTGGAAGCAAAACTGAATCGCATCAC
>NW_014031374.1:0-1113 GCF_001186125.1 Sphaeroforma arctica JP610
GTGTGTGTGTATGTATGTTTGTATGTATGTATGTATGTATGTATGTATGTATGTATGTTGATGTGTGTGTAAGAGAGAGTGTGTGTGAGCACAGATCATTCGGTGTGTGTATGGGGTAGCTGGAGAAATAAAGGTGTAACCTTTATTATTGAGAATGAAGTGTTACTTGATAGGCGTATCGTTGTTGTTACATGCGCATATATTTTGTGTGCATGACGAAATAGCCGATCCCATAGTGGTAGTCAGAGGTTCGGCAGTGGTAAATGGTGTTCAGCCTCACATTCTCACCACTTCTATTGAGCTAGACATCTCTGGCAGTTGTTACTTTAGATTGTATATGGCGATAAAGTGCCCAAATCATAGGCCTCTTGCGCTATGCATCTGTGGCATTTTTATTGGGCCACCTCTAGTCCTCACTCTTAATATCAGAGTGTTTACTGTCAAACGTCCAAAAAAACAGGTCTCACTAAATTGCGGTATGAACCTGAGGCCTTCTTTTTTTTGGGCTATCATTTGTTGCGAATACTCTCGTCAAGGCGTTTCTGGTCCAGCATCCAATCCAATATAACAAAACTCGCTGACCCACGCCACAGTTCTTTTTGGACTATCGGCACTCATACGAATACTGGAAGGGCGAGTTTGAGCAGTTTGGCAGTGATGTGCAGAAGGCCACAGACGAATTACGAGACGACCTCAACATGCGCGAGCAAATACGCAAGGATGATACGGCCCGAGTCTTCGATGTGCATGTATGTTTCAGAAGGTTACTTGGTTTGTGCGTGCATGGCCAAGGGATATGGTGGGTAAGACATATATGTTGTACAGGTTTATTTGCGACTACAAGTTTGTTAAATTGATCGTGTGCGTGTGTGGGCTGTGTGTGTTCTAAGTTTGTTAAATTGATCGTGCATGTGTGTACAACGGCATGTGCGTGTGTGGGCTGTGTGTGTTCTGAGTTTATGCATATGTTGGTCGTGATGATGTCATTCACCTGCATGTGAGTCTTGTTTACTATCACATAAGTAAATAGGTGAGATTGGTTCCCTGTTTTGTAGTGAAAATAAACCCTATGTAAATTCATACACACATACACATTTATAAATATATAAATAT